>NC_083777.1:10159504-10459504 GCF_963514075.1 Conger conger
GCAGTCGGAGGATTGCCGGTTCGATCCCCCGCCCGGCGAGCTGTGTGTCGAAGTGTCCCTGAGCAAGACGCCTAACCCCCAAATGCTCCTGACGAGCTGGGTCGGGGGCCTTGCATGGCAGCCAATCGCCATCGGTGTGTGAGTGTTTGTGTATGAAATGGGTGAATGGAGAAGAAGGAGCATCAATTGTACAGCGCTTTGGATAAAGGCACTATATAAAATGCCGACCATTTACATTTACATGCCCCCCTTCATTGGATCTCGTGGAGATGAGATTCTCAGAGAACATTCCGGTGCAGAAGATGAGCTCACCTGTGGCATGTAGCCCACCATCCTTCCGGGGACCTCGTGTCCAGGGAAGGCGGGGGCGGGCTTTCCCAGAAACTGTGATGTGACCGCGTGCGATCTTCAGCGTCCCCACAATGCACTTCAGGAGCGTGGTCTTCCCACAGCCGCTCGGGCCCAGCAGCCCGTTAACGGGAGAGAAGAGGGGGAGCGTGGGGGTCAGCTCTGACCATCCAACTAACAGGACCATTCTGTGTACGCGCGCACAGTCAACCAGCCAAGTGAGAATCCTCTCTGACAGGGTACATTGTACACCAGAAAAGAACATTTCGCCACTCCGACTCATATAAACTCTCTCTGTTACGGTTGCTTTGAACTATTTAATGGTTTAGCTATTGTTAAACTGTGCATGTTCACGTGGTGCGTATGTGCACTTCAGCTGCAGCCGTTGGTTGGTTTGTTTATAGAAGAGCGTCTGGAATGCGGTCTAAAGACATGTCTGCGAGGGCCAAACGGAAGGTGAATTTCTGGGGGTGGCTCACATGTGTCCCTGGGGCACGGTCACGGTCCAGGCTGTTCAGGACCTTCAGCTTCCGAACGAGCGGCACACTTCCTGCACCTGATGGCCGGCTCCACACACACCAGAGCAGAGGGCGCCTCAGGGTCACACCTCATCATGCTTCAGGGACACTGAGGGAGAAGTGGAGGGGAGAGAGAGAGAGAGAGAGAGAGGGGGAGGGAGAGAGAGAGAGGGGGGAGAGGGAGAGAGAGGAGGGGGGGGAGAGGGGGGAGAGGGGAGAGAGAGAGTGAGGGAGAGGGAGAGAGGGGGAGAGGGAGAGAGAGAGAGGGGGGAGAGGGGGGGAGAGGGAGAGAAGAGAGGGAGGAGAGGGGGGGAGAGGGAGAGAGAGAGAGTGAGGGAGAGGGAGAGAGAGAGGGGGGGAGAGGGGGAGAGGAGAGAGAGAGAGGGGGGGAGAGGGGGGAGAGAGAGAGAGAGAGAGGGGGGAGAGGGGGAGAGGGGGAGAGGCAGAGAATGAGAGGGGAGGAGAGCGGAGGAGGGAGAGGAGAGAGAAGTGTGAGGGGAGAGAGAGACGGGGAGAGTGAGAGAAGAGTGAGAGAGAGGGAGAGAGAGAGAGGGAAGAAGGGAGGGAATGAGACGAGAGGAGGGAGAGGAGTGAAGAGAGAGAGGGGACGAGAGGGAGAGAAAGAGAGAGAGAGGAAGAGCGGGTGAGCAGGAGTGTGAGAGAGAGAGAGGTTGAGAGATGAGCGGAGAGTGGTGAGAGAGAGTTGAAGAGGAGTGAAGAGTGAGAGAGAGGAGTAGAGTGTGAGAGAGAGGTGAAGCTGAGGTGTGAGGAAGAGAGAGAGAGAATGCTGAGAATGCTGCTGTTGCGGCTGTTGTTTTTGATGTCACTGTTAAGTTCGGATTTACTGATTGTTCATTTGTTTCTGCAATGCATGTCAATCTTAATTTGATATCTGAGAAAAAGACAGAGAGATACAGATAACGATCACTCCTGCCATGTTATTTGCTGCATGCTGAGCTGTTATTGATACTGAGAAAAATCGGATTATTAACAGAACTTTTAAAGCAAGCTGATCCTGCATTTTAAGGGCTAGGATACTCATGTGTCTCACATTCTGTATAACATTTGATTATGCTAGATAACCAAACGGGTGGACGAAGTTTTTTATTTTTCTGTGACCCCGCAAGATTGTATCTTAGCAACAGCTTTGAATCTGCCACTGTGTGGTGTCACAGAATGGGCTGGCTCCAGCCGATACCGAATCTAGGTCATATATGCAGTAATCTTTAATCCCGACCGCTATTCACATGCTTTCTGTCTCTTTCTCTCTTACACGTACGGACTTTACAAGTAGACGAACTAGGCATACCATGTAAAGTTTAACTGTGTGTGTGTGTGTGTGTGTGTGTGTGTGTGTGTGTGTGTGTTTGAGTTTTTTTTAGGAAGGGGACGCCATTCTGATTAAGTATAACTCATAATATGTATATGTGCGTATCCTATTTCAACCCATTTACATTATAGGCATTTTAGTCCATAAAGTACAGAAGCGTTTTTGTAAAATGTTCAGAAGTAAAATATTAAATGTGCATAGTTTGAGCAAATCCGAGAATGAAAATATAAATTGTTATTCTGCCAAGAGATTCTATTTACAGGAAAGGTATGCTGATAACACTGGATAATATATTCTCGCAGATAGAACAGTTGCCTATGTTTCTTTTTCGATCGGTGCAGAAATCATCACACCGCAGTGATGATTTATGCACCCCGCACCGCAAATAGTTTGCATACATAACGACTTATTAAATACAAATAATCGAAATATAACTCACCATAAGTAGACACCTTGCTAAGGAAAGAAGTCGACTAAAGAAAGGCAACTACCTGCAAGTGCAGTCCGAAAACATGAACCCTCCAACTGAAAGACCATGTGAATGATCAGCTGACAATTCCTTTCACCGTAATAACAGTCGCAGAACAGGTTTGGCTTCCATGCGTATAGTTCTATGTCACTGCAACTCCTCTATTGATTCGCCAGTTGAAATTATATGAATGGGATAGCCACGAAATCAAATGACATGCCAATTTGCTTTCTGCTGCAGCACTTGTTCCCTAAATTGCAATCTCGTTTTAGATCGCAAAATCGACATCACATTAACGATATACTACATTGTGGAGTGCATTTAACGGATTGAAATGTACAGTAACCGGATCCGAAGAATGTGGTGTAGATAGATAACATACCTTGAAATCTTCGAAACACTTGCAAATAAACAAGTCCCGAGAATGTGCCTGTTGCCTTACCAGAAAGGAATATCATGAAAATATCGTTCTCGGATGTGACTGTGGGTATTTATATGCACCGGCCTCGCGCGCCACTAGTGCCGCGCCAGTGTTTCAGTTCTCTATTCTATAGCGATGCGTCATGGGAACCACTGCAGTGTCCGGACAACATGTACAAAAAGAAATATCCGTTTTTAAAACGCCCTCTTTAAGCGCAACCTGTTTCCTCGAAATAATATAAAGAATTAAATGTAACGGATACGCGTTCACGTTATTGCTGTCATTCTACCGCACACCTTGTGAATAGATTATGTAGGCTACTATCTTCTTACATGCCTAGCCTACAACTACTGTACGCATTACGTTTCAATAGCCAAATGTATGTAGTGCTTATTGTATCTATAGTTGCTACGTCTTACCCGCTCATCCATCTCGGTGCCATCGAATGGTACTTTGTGCGCCGCTCCGGCTGCATCCTCGGCCATATTCACGGGAGGCAGAGCGCTAGGCGCCGCGGAGGCCGGCTGCACAAACTCAGATGACTGCGTTAACACGTTGGAGACCACAGCGCTCCATTGAATCAAGCTAATAACGGAAAGGTTTCAGCTGTTATTTTTAAACAACTTTGCCGTGACACTCACTTGCAAATGTGCTTCATTTCCCTGCCATACTTTATATTAACTGTTACTAATATTTTTTTATTCGAAGTGAATTATGCATTAAGACATGAAGGCTGCTTTTCTGATTTCATTATTAAATCATACAGATACCAGAAAATGTCATATTCTAATCTAGTCGCTTAGGTGAATTTCACCATTGAACAGAATGTAAATTATGCTTTTTATTATTATTATTATTATTATTATTATTATTATTATTATTATTATTATTATAGGTGGTGGGAGAATATATTTAAAAAGACCGGCTGAGATCTTTACATAGCATATTTTGTTACATAATGTATGCGATGGTTTTAATGACACTGGATGGTTTTAACACACAGAATCTAAGATTACATTACCTGAGATAATGATAAAAGCTAAACAGTCGTTGTAGCACGTGAAATAATAACTTTTGAAGTTAAATTTGCTCGATACTGAAAATAATTATTTATTGTACAGGTCAATGTCAAGGGTGATATACAGGTCAGACCAGTTATATTGTTTGGATCCTCAGAAGGTAACTCCACAAACGCAGATGAAGCTGGCTATACAATGCACTGTAAATCCAGTTAGCATCGAAAACATATTAGTCTGGTTTGGTGACTTGTATAATGTATAGATTAGCTTTATTGTAGGGGGGCATATCAAGGGCCGATCCGCTTCAGAACTTCAGCTCTTAATAATTTAATTAGACATTAGCAAATGTCTTGATCAGACATTTGTATATGCACCAGCTACAGCTGCAGACTGCATGTGTGTCCTAAAGATTTTACTGTGCTCAAGTACAGGAGTGAATCAACATCATTTCTTGAGCTGTCAGAAATTTCTTGGAACTTTTTTGTTGGAACAAAAACCAGTTCATGGACCTGCCCTCGAGGCCCCTCCAGGGGAATTGCTGCCAAAGAGACATGGCCTGGTTTTGTCATCATTAGTCCACCTTCCCCTTTTTCTCTTTCCAAACTACTTGTGCTGAAGTTTTCATGGAGAAAAAGGTTTAGGGTAAACCCTTGACCTGGGGCCTGTTCCACAAAGCAGGTTTACAGAGTTAGCCGGATAACTGCACTGAGTAAAACCAGGAACCCCACCAATATGGAACATTGACTGCTGTAAAAACAGGTGTTCTGAGTTTTACTCTGTGTATTATTATGATTATTATTATTTATTATTATTATTATTATTATTATTATTATTATTATTATTATTATTATTATTATTGTGGTTGTTTATTTATTTTTTATGATTACTGTGGCTGTGAACAAGCAGATACTGTATGTTAAAAATACAGGATACAAATAAGAAAAGCAACAATGAAATACAACCGTGAATTCCTTTGTCTGAGCACTGAGAAGGTTTCCTAAATAGGAAAAAGAAAATACTTGACAGGTAAATATTTGTGCAACAAAGACCATTAAAAGTAACTAGACATCACAAACAGATAATTAGTCAGTTCAGTATTCAGTTTAACAATGTTGTGTGAACCGATAATTTTCCTACAATAGCTGTTGCATCAAGATTTATGATTGTAACATTGCCAAGTCCTACCTACGTCATAACCCTATTCTACACTTTATGTTTGCGTAATAGAGTGACTAGATAATGTATGCTAAAAATAACCATAGCAACGCAGCAGCACACACTCATAGCAAAGTGATGTAGGATACCCCGTTGCCTGTAGCTAGAGTCCTATGGTGGCAGGTCAAGCCACATGCGATATCGAGCACCCAGTAGCCAAGCTGTTTGAGTTGTTTTCCTGTAATCTGATCAGTCAATGTTTTCTGCAGCATCATGCAATATTTTATGTTATAGGGTAATAGGTAATTTAGCAGACTAATAGGTTAGGTTATAAGGTAGTGGGCTATGTTCTAGGGTATGGTTTATTTGGCTTCAATTACCACCTCCAAAAGGATCCATCTACAGGATCTACATTGCTCTGGATAAGAGCGTCTGCCAAATTCCATTAATAATGTAATGTAGTGTAGCGATTCATCAGAAGATGTATTGTAGCTGACTAGTGGTGATCATCACTGCATCAGGGTCTAATATCATCAGGGTCCCCCTGGACAGGCTCATATAGTGCTAAAACTATCATAACCCTAGCAGGTGAAGGCTATTGGGCTGCCTAATACAGTATAAACAGCACTGAAATAAAGTATGATGGAAACTCAGCTTCCGGCCAAATAATATTTATTGCTCATACAGAAAGTTCCATTATAAGGTCAATTACTGTGCCTTTAATTGCCACAAGATGGAGCTTTGTTGTCAGTTTATTAGTGCCTCCACGCAGGAGGGAGGGATTAATTGAGGGAGTTGTTCACACATTAATACATAATGATTCCCAGAGTAAATATGAACATGTTGGAATTGGGGGAGGGGGTAACTTAGGACAACATGATGATTCAATTTCCGTCCGTCTTTTTTCCCCGAGGAACGATTCCTGTAACCCAGAGTGGCCAACAGAGGGTGTAGGACATCCCCCACATTGCCCACTTTCTGCAATTTTATGCTGGATGTGGCAGGCGTCTTGGAGGCTAATACTGTGACTCGCTGTCAAATTCCTGGGCTGGACAACCCAGCTGGTAATAAGCCTATGGTATTTTGTACAAGATGGCGGTGTCGGGAGCGGAAAAGGACGGAATAGTGAGTATAAGAATTCACAATGAAACAACCCTGAGGTGGTGCTTCTTTTCATAAATATAGCCATGGAACCGTGTACACAGTTTGTTTCTACGAAGCTTTGCAGCGCGTTGCTTTGTTTACGGGACAACTTTATGCCCTGGAATTTTAGGGACATTGTGCAGTTTCGACCTGTGGCGACACGCTGGCGATGCTTTGACAGCCCTGTTTTGGAGATGCGTGGACACGTTCCGTGCCAACGCTTTGGACAATGCTGTAGCTTCGTTGAAGATGAATTGTTCTGTATTATGTTGCACGAACGACTGTCTTAAGAAAGGCTATTGCATTTCTTTTTCAGTCATCGGTGTTCAGTGACTGTGGGATTTTGGAATGCCGATAAAACGAATGTATTTTAAAAATCCGTATCTTGTTGCACTAAACTAATCGCCATGTTACCGCCCCGTGTTACTATTTATTCATGAAATCTTCATAATATCCCGTCTCTCGTTTTTTTGTTTTTTTCCGCAGAATACTGAAGATGAAAATTTGAACAATTCATTATACAACCCCGGTCTAATCTCTCCCGATATAGAGGAGGACATAACACGACTACTGGTATTGTAACTATGTTCTCTCTCTCTCATTTTAAATATCGCATTCACATCACGTCACTTATCCACCCTCCTGCGAGCGCTTCTGTTACTGAGCAGTCGCAAGTAACGTTCTGAAGCCAATTCTTGTTTTCTAGACTGTCCCTTTTAGCGGTCGCATAAGAGGAGGGATGAGGCCGGGCAAGAAGATCATCGTGATGGGGATTGTGGATGCTGAGCCGGAAAGGTGCCATGATCATTTTATTTAATTTAATGTTTCCATAATCGTGCGTCTGTAACACGAGACATTGTATTTCTAGACTGATCTTAAAATGCGCACAGTAAAACCACTCCTTTAATTAACCCTGATCTGATCAAGGCTATACTCCCATGATAAGTTTAAGTGGAGCAAAAAGGTTAACTCCAACGTAGGGAGCGCTTACCCCAGGCGTTTTTCTGTATTTGCTTGTTCATTTGTTTTGGTGAGGTGTATAGCCACGTGTAGTTGTAATGCAGTCACGCCCATGCAGTTGGGCCTCGGTGCGTTTGACATTTTGAGCGTTGACGCCTGCGGTATTTCCCTATCCAGCTTTGACATAAGCCTGACCTGCGGCCGAGGCACGGCGGAGGAGCCGCCTGCCGACGTGGCTCTGGAGCTCAGCGCCCTGTTCGCACACCGCCAGTTCCTGCGCAAGGCCTGCGTCTCTGGAACTTGGGGCGCGGTGGAGGACTGCATTCCCTACTTCCCGTTCATCCAGGACCAACCCTTTAGGGTACCTACCATTTATTTCACCTGCTGCATGTGTTAAATAACTTTTGCCGGGGCAAGAAAGACGGAGAGGGCAGAGTGCAATGCAGAATGGCAAGTTAAACTAGGTGAGGGTGATAATTATTGACAGGATTAAATGGGGCTCAGAAGACCTGGACTTAAATGTTGTTGGCCCACCGAGACTGCATATGCCCAGAGCCTAGAATTTCATACGACACACCTGCCTGGAAAGTAAAAGTATTTATGGGTGTTGATGTTCGTGATTTACAGTGAAATGTGCCAGACATGCCTCAGCATTGCTGGAATGCTGTTGTCCTAATAAGAATGTAACATTCTTTGAAGATGGTTGACACTAATGGAAGGGTATAGCCTGAATAGTCATGTAAAGATAATAATTATAGCAAAGCTGTTGACTCAATTGACTCAATCCATCGCGATGCCCTATTTCACTGCAAGCTACTGTGAGTTGGTAATGTGAGATACTGTATATCAGGAACACTGGCTAAGGTACACAACAAGATTGGTGGTTCAAGCCCCAGTGTAGCCATGATAAGATCCACACTGCTGTTGGGCCCTTGAGCAAGGCCCTTAACCCTGCATTGCAACCCTGCACCCCTGCTTAGTCTAATGAACTGTAAGTCCCTTTGGATAAAAGCGTCAGCTAAATAACACATTTAGTTATTTATTACTTCAGTGGAGCCTGCACATTGGAGCTTGATGCACACCCCTGTTGTTCTCGCCCCAGCTGTCGATGTGCGTATAGTCACCATTCCCTGATGTGAGATACATCACCCGCTTAATACTTCCACATGCTTAGCACTCTGCTACTACCACACTGCACTTGCACCACGCATTTCGGTGTGAAATCGTCAGAAGCACCTTGATGAGTCCGGCGAGATTCACCTTACAACGACTGCAGCACGAGCTGCACACCCAGGGACGTTGAACAGACAGTGTTTACAAATGAGCCGCCACACAGAATGTGGCCTCTAGTGCAAGGCCGGGAATGAAGTATTCTGACTGACAAGTTTAGATAACTTACAGTGTATGTAATGTCACACCGCGTGAAAAAGGCATCGCTGACATTCCGCAGTTATCATTCTCAGAAAAGGAGAACATCACTCACTTCTCTCTCCCTCTTCCTGTTTCGCACCGCAGATCGAAATTCACTGTGAGCACCAGAGGTTCCGGATATTTGTGGACGGACATCAGCTGTTTGACTTTTATCACAAGGTGCCATCCCTGCCAGCCATTGACACGATAAGGATAAGCGGAAGTCTGCAGATCACAAAGCTGGGTTAGGCCCACCTTTCGGGAACTCGTGGAGGGAGGGGTGACCGGAGCGCCCCCGCCTCACGGAGTGGGCCCGTAACACCTGTCTCAGCATCACCCTGCACTTCCACTACCGGTCACATCGGCCCGTGATGAAGTCCACCGCCGGACGTTCACACGAGTACCACCAGCTCGTTACTGTCATTTACACGGCGTGTGGATGAATGAGCGCAAGGTGTGATTGAGTGTTTCGGATGTGAAGTATGCGTTTAACTGTAGCTGCCAGAGCAGGGCCTATCGCAGTATAACCCGCAGAACACTCTGGAATAACATTGCTTTGCGCTATGGTGGTGCCCGTGGAAAACACTACAAAACTAACAGAGTCAGCATTTTTGTTCAAATTAAACAATAGGCTCTCAGGAATAGAATATATCCAGGTGTATTTATTTGAAATATGTATACTGATGAAGTACACAAAGGCAGTGGAGAGTAGAAGGTAGTATAGGCAGGGCTGTGTTTAGTGATTAGCCGTAGCAAACTCAAAACGCATGGGAGGGCACAAAGGGCTATTTTTAAAAAATGTTCAGTTTGATCTAAAGAGCATGTACATATTGAGAGACTGCCCTTGTAAAGCTGATACTTCTACTAAAGTCCTTCAGCCAAACTCATCCTCTGATTTTCTATGACAACTCTAGGTGCCTTTAAAAGGAAGAAGCACTGGTCTATGAACACATCCTCAGTTGTACTTGTTGAAATCTAAAAATGTCTCAGTTCCGTTTAAACATTGACAGTAAGGACTGGGTTGCAATATGTAAATAATTTTTTTTACTCTTTAAATGAGCAACCACAAGCAGAAGCTGTTTTATATTTCTCAGCTCTGAGGAGAAATTGCAACAACTAAATAATTGAAATTGAAAGTGAATCTAACATATTGGGTATCCTTGGCCGTTGATTAAAAAAGTACTCTAGCATTGAGTGTAGGGCTCTTAGATGTGCTGTAGGTATACATAACAGCCGTAACAGTCTTTCTGACACTAATGCTACCATTAGCATTGTACTGTTATAATAGGCAGTGATGAGAAATGGGGCTGAATTATTTATACATTTTTTTACCGAATGTACTCTCTGGATTTAATTTTTATTAAGGATGTGAAAATGTCCCGCGCTTTCATCTTTTTTAAAAGTGAATATTAAGAGGTCCCCCTGGTTTTGCTTTCGCCATGGTTTCTCCCAGACTTTGAGGATTTTTGCTGCATTATTCATGGTCTCTGTCCCACTGGCACAGCGCTCTACGGCACCTCCTCTCCCGCACCTCCTCTCCCGCTGCGCTCCAGCTCCCTCCCTCCCCGGAGCTTCCTGCTGAAGAGGCTTTTGTGTGCGTCCCGTAAATCCGACGCGGCCTGCGGTACTTTTGCTGACGCAGCTCGGTGGACGTTGTCTGGCAGAGAGCAGCACCGTGAGGTCCTCTCCCCAGAAATTCACACTTAAACCAACCGGCGAAGAGCCTTTTGCAGCTTCAAGCAAGGAGTAAATCCACTATTCTGATTTTAATACGTACACTTTTATCAGAAGGGAAGTACCTCTGACGAAGGGAACGAGGTGCTTGATAGTGGAGTTCTGGTGCTATCTTTCACTGTGTGTGTCTCAGTTACTATGTAGGGGATTGTGTTTTTGTTGGTCGGCGGTTGTTTGTTGTCGCTCTCCGTGTCATTTTCATGAGGAAAAAGTGTGCACACCAGAACCATGAAAATGCCATGGCAGGTCAAGCACTTCCGTTTCCCTGATCATAATCCCCCCCCCCCATCCCCCATCTCTCTCTGATACCACAGTGGAGACAAGAAAACATTTGTCAAGCGTACTGATGACCTATTGTTCCATGAAGCCGTTGCGTTGTAGCGAAGCTCTCCACCATCATCTGCTTCTGTTGAGTCACCGTGCTGCGCTGTGCTTTCTGCACATATAACAGTCCTTTTAAGAAATGATAATAGAGAGACTATCGAGCCATATAAAATAATTGTTGCTGTTGCTGTTTTTTTCCAGTCTCTGAGTAGTCCGGTCTCTGTGGCTGCCTACATTCCAAGCTCTGTCCTTCACACAGAAAGGGTAGTGGAAATACAATGGGTGTGTCTTGTCTTGTGCCATACGTTTAGTGTAAAAAGGCTAGTTGTTTGTTGCTGTATAGTATTAGGAACTGTCCTCAAGCTCATCACAGTTTGTTTTGTGTAATTATGCTCCCTTTGAATGTGTGCAGCTGTACTGTTGGGTATTGGATTTCAGGAAAACCTGATAACGTAGAGTATGGCAATAATATGTGTTTTGATTGTTCATCTGGATGGGGAAATTATGATTGAGCACACAGCGCATACATGTACTTGTTAATTGCAAGTTACCGTGCAGATATGGAAGATGCTTCTTTTTGTTATGTTTGTTTGAATCTGCAAAGATTGCTTACTGCATTAGCAGCAATAAGTCAGCAATAAGCTCCAATATAAAGGGCACGCCATTGGTTTTTTAAAATTGCGTATTAATGGGTCTGATTGGAGTGGGAACCAGAGTTTCTGTTCATCACAAAAGTGGACCAGTTTACCGGCTGCATGGATTACATGGAGTTGACTGGGACCAAAAGGGTGCATCTCAACAATAGTGTTTTTGTGTGAGGAACATAGGGTTTTATCATTTGCTTTGCATTCAATGCAGAGCTGGGCATGTCGAGGTTCTGCTGCCCCAGGACAGTGTTCAGCTGTCTGCACAAGCCGAAGCAGGGGTGTGGTAAAATGGGGCTTGCTGTTCAGGGTTTCTGATAAGCAAATGTTGTTAATTTATGTTTGTAAAAATGACCACTGTAATTGAGAGACATTGTGCTGCACTTAATATTTTGGGAAATTAATTGGTATTGATAGATATAGCTATTTTATGTACTTATGCCAATTAAGCTTGAGCTTGCTTGAACTAATACCAGTGTTTACATGATCCTTCATGAAATAAATTTGCTGGATTTAAAACTATTGTTCTCACACACAGTTCTACATGAATATAATTCAACACACTTGGTTTAAAGTATGATGATTTGCAAGCCATTTCTAAAAATAACCCCCAAAACCTTAAAGTTTTACTTGCAAATGCCAATGGTTGTCCACTGCAGCCATTGCATATTTATGCAAGTTATACATCATTAACTATATTGGCTGTCAATTAATGAATTTCTTTGTATGTTTCCTATGTGCTTTCAAAACAGAGCATTGAAAAACCTACCAAAAATAGCCTGATGCAATACCTTCTTCTGGTGCAGTGTTGCTGTACTTGTTGCTGCAACTCTGGGATTATCTGTGTTTCATCACTCTTGGACTGAATCCTTTTTGTGATAGAGCTCTCATCTTCAGTAAGACATATTAAGATCATTTTTCAGCTTTACTAAAACATTTTCAGCACTGCACTATTTGCATTACAAAGAGGCCTTGGACACAAATTGGAATAGATTCAAAATGAATGTCACTGCTCCTGATTGTAACCAAGTGTTCATGCAACCAGTATTCCTGCCATCTGAATTGATGTACGTATTGCCGAAACAAGGCCTGTTTTTGCAAGTTTGCAAGCTGTAGTTAAGGTGAAGTGTGGTAGAAACTATATTTCCCTTCATCAGTTATTCTATTGCAGTGGTACTATTTTCCCTACAGGATTTAACTGCATTGAGAACATCAAAATCAAGTCCTGGTGTGGATTAGCCTGGTGTCAAATGTGGATTATTAATTTATTTTCCCATTAAAATGGTGTGGGTATTCGGATTAACGATTGTTATGATATTGTGAAAGTAATGTTTGTGTATGTAATCAAGTTTATTTTTAATTTATAAATTTGAGGTCTGTTACGAAAGACAGCTTGATTTGAGATTATATTACAAGTACAATATGAGCATGTACAATTTAAAGAACTCTTCATTCTTACCAAATTGTTCACCAATTGACTTAGTAAATAAAAATGCACTTTCCAACATAAGCTAAGAATATAGCATGAAAAGATGATTGCGTTACCAAATGACCATTGTTACATATTCTGTTTAAAAGAAGACATCCCAGGGAGGTTTGTATTTGTCTTTGTTTTTTCTTCCTGGTCTTATACTGTTTATCTGCTCCATCATTGACTCATTTGACCAGATGCTTTACTGAAATAAACGACTGTGCTTTCTATACAGAATGTGTGTACAGGAAATGGGCTGTTTCTGTTAATTTATGAAATGACTAGCCTTCTTAGAGGTGCTATGATACTTTTTCCCTTTTCAATCTCACGATATGGTCTTAATTCCTAACATAGGAAAATTTGTATTTGTTAGCTTTTTTAAATATGTTATTCTGGTGCTTGTGTCATTCCATTATTACATTTTTATTGTGCTTTTTAAAATAACTTACAAATAAACTTGCTCTGTGAATGATGTGCCAGTAATTTTTCTCTTCCTCTGAAACCACTACTGTGTACATACGTATAACTAGCACGTTCTAAAACAAGGGCTTCTCTGTGTTGTCCCTGCCAATAGTTCCCTGATAGGGAACTATGGTGATGGGTTTGTCTTCCTACGCTGTGACTGTGTGTATGGTGTGTTTAGCATGAACTGATGACTGATTTTCCCCTTCAGTCCTGCTTCAGTGTGACTAGAGGCATTGAGTCAGTTTAGGAGTATAACCATGTAAGGAATAGAATGACAAGATTGTTATAAATCCACTTAAATATCCTAAAGTCCAACATTTTAAATGAAGTTAGAGGAGATAATAGTCTTCACCTAAGCCCTCTCCACCTAAATACTGTATTTTGTACTCTCATTTTCTCACCACTTCATTTTTCTTACAGTTTTGCAAAAGAAGGAAACAATAAAGTGCTCAATTTCTTTTGTTAATTCTGACAGTAGCCAACTATTATGTTTGTGATTTTCTAAATGATTAGATTCCAATCTATGCATGAGTTTGGAAGAGAAAAGTCATGCTTGTTAACAGCAAGTTTAATAGCATTTTCTGCCCCGACAATTTTGATTGTGAAGGTCCCATATTGAGATTACATACTACTTCAGAGTCACTAATGTATATATTCAATCCCAGTCCCCCCATCTTGGAGATGGACAAAATGTAGATTGCACTCTCCTGCATCCTCCAATTCAACTGATCAGTAAGTGAAATTCATTTGTGTTTGGCTCCGGACTACCTATAAGAGGTGACATTATTTCTTGTGGTAGCTCTCCTCTGCTTAGGCCCCTGGGTATACATGCCACAAGTACCTGAGTGTTTTTATGAGGAACTGAATCTGACGGCCGTAAAATAACTTACTCCTTCAGGAATGCTAACCTGTCCTTTAGCATTCCTACCTATTTGCCATAAGCTGTGTTCGTTTCTAGAGGTGTTGGGGTGTTTATATTTGTGAAATCACAAGACAAATACTTGTTTTATTGGATTAAATAAAGAATATAAAAACTTCCTCCCCCAGGAACATGCACCATGATGTTATTTTCATCTGCAGTGATAAACACCAAGCTTGGGCTTAATTTCCTCACACAAGACATTTTTATATTTGTCAGTTGTACTGGAGGATCATGAACAGGGAGCCCCATTTAAAAACAACATCTGATTCATAGTGCAGATCCCTTATGAGATAAAAGGTACACTGTGCCTTATCTGGTCCAATCCTTTTGGACAGTTTCTTGTAACTTTAGGAAAATGTGAGGAACTTTCTCTTTCATTGCGACCATAACCATATTTAATTTACTTTTATTTATCTCCAGACTCTCTTGCAGCTGTACCTGTAGCACACCAAAATGTATCTGACGTGCACATTTGGACCTTACATATCAATTCCGTACAGAAATTAGGAAGCATTTTTTCCACACAGAGAGTGGTCATTGTGTGGAATAGATTGCCAGGACATGTAGTGGAGGCAGGAACACTGGGTTTTCAAGACCAGGCTTGATATGGTGCCAGATACTATTTAACTTTTAGGCAAACTATGCAGTAGGTACACTTTAATGGTAGGAAAAGGCAGGAACTGCTGGGCTGAATAGCCTGTTCTCTGCATTATGTTATGTAAGTTAGTTTGCAGTGAATTAGAAATGACAGGACTTCTCTCTGAATGTATACATTTTAAGACCAAGATATAAGAAGAGAAATATGGGAGAAGCAAGGTGGCAGACACACAAAGTCACAGTGACCCCTGCTGAAAGAATCAGAGACCAGCATACATTCAAACGCTGGCTAATGCTGGTCTATTTCTGGTACAATCTGGGCAGTGCTATTTTAATGCTGGTCAAGCAGGTAGACCAGTGTGGTGAAGCTGATGATGAAAATAGGCATGCTGGGCGACCAGCTTAGTCAAAATGTGGTGTTATTCTGGTAGATTGTGTTCATGCCACATAGTTCCAACAACCAGCATAACCATCATCATTAGTCTATGATTTTATTTTAAAAATTCAGTTGGGATGATTTTGAGCATATTTCACCATAAATAATTTGGTCCTTTGCATCTAATTTCAATGGCTTCAGATTGAACCCGTTCAAAGTCTTGATGTTATCATTAGCTGATAGTTGACACGTTATAAATGTCAACTAAACCATATTTTGTTTACAAAACTTTCAACATTTTAAGAAATTATAATGGTAAAAGTTCAAAATAGATATATTATGTATAATATATTACATTATATATTATTAAAAGACATAACCTTTATACCCCAGTTTGGTGAAAGTATGAAAACAAGTCCAACAGTGTATTTAGCTTAAGATACGGTACTTCCGGACCAAAATAAATAAGTAGAACAAAATGTTGGTAAACTGTCAATAACGAACAACATGCTAATGATTCAGGAAGTGACGTTTTAATATGGTCCTGTGGTCCAGCCACTCCTTTGCTTTGAAAGCCCTGTATGGTGGGTAAAGGAGAACTGAAGATCCGACGGAGGAGACCACTACAAACGCACGTACCCCGGCTCTTTTAACCTTCATCTAGCATACATTGAACAAGCTAAATGCGGGAATGCCGTGCCCTGCTGAAATCTGAAAGCCTCTTGGGAATGTAATCTGCGTCCGCACCATGAGAATTAACCACCACGATTTGAAGGTAATGTTAACATTACGGCTGTAAGTTAATGTGTAACGTTAGTTTTTATTAAAAACAAGAATGGTAGCTAACCTCAGCTAGCTAGCTATGTACGGTAGATGGATCTCGAGGTTAAAATCAGGTACGATGAGTTGAACGTTAACTGTGGGAGATAAGGGAGGGGGCTGAGAATAGTACGCTACTATGGCTAGCTAGCATTAGTAGCTAATGTTAGCTATTTTGATAGCTGTTCTTCCTCGAAATCCGACCTGAATTGTTTCCCTCATTAAAAATGAAATGCTATTAATCCTAGCAAAGGATCAGGCTTTATTTCCATTGAGGTAGTTAATGTTTCAATTTTGGGACGTGGTGTATCTATTAGCCATATGAACTGAATCCCCGGATATAACGTTATTGTAGTTATCTCGCTGGGTAACTTGGCTAATATTAGCCACGTAGCGTTACGTGCCATTGCTCCTAGATTGCTTAGCTATTGCACACTTAACTAGTTGGCTATAACGGTTCACTAGTTAGATGTCCAGTGAATCTTAGGCTAACTCTATTTCAGCTCAAGCGAGGTTAAGGGTATGGCCTACTCGAAGTCTCAAAAGTACCAGTGTACACACGCATACACACAGTGTCCAAACATCTGCCTTTACATTCCAAAAATGTAAATACTGGTATTTAATTACTGTCATTTAAGTTGAACGTTCCAGGCGTGTGTATTTACCTGGGAAACCGTGCCACAATTACGGTAGTTGACTTGGTTTCATCTTTTTACTGTAAAGTAGCTCTTTAAATGCATCAGTCTTGTTCTTGTCTTGGTGACCATATGCAGTGGCATGGCTTCGGAAAAAGGGTTTCCAGCAACACCTCCAAATTACACAAACCCAATTGCTATGTGATAACATCTTGCAGAGGTCAATACATTTTGCAATGGTTAATCTAATATGCAAATTTTATATGTCTTGTGACAATATCTTCCTAGTTTACAAGCTGTTTTGTTATTTATAGGGAGGGTAATATTTAGTATTAAGTTAACTTATAAATCACTTTATAGTATGCCAATTTGCTGAGATAATGTTACATTGTATTATTTATAGCAGTACTAAAATGTTTCTACAACACCTTGGCACAGCAAAGATGTTGAGCTGGCATTTTATTTTCCTTCATTTAGAACAATCGGTAACGCATTATTAAGTGACCGCTTTCTGAACTGTCGCTCGTTTTCAGTATTATATGACTATAACTGAAGAACGGAAGGAAAATGTGTAAAAGTGCGTTTTAATGATCTCTTTGGGTTAGGGGCTCTATTTTTTCATCTGTTTGCGAACTGGCCCAGTTTTTCATTTTCATCATATGAGCGCTTCAGGAAATTGCTTTCACCACAAGTCAGAGTGGCCCCGTATTGTGAACTGAGGCCCCGAGGGACCTGTGTATTATATTATTTACTGTCTTTACCCAACCTTAAACGGCTGTCAAATGCCCCTCAGACACAAGGATAATCCTGCACTTAAAGACTTTTGAAAACCAGGGGATTGTCTGTGCAGTATTTCGCTGGTGGTGTGTGCTTATCATCAGTAGACAAAAACCCATCTGGGCTCATTACATTGCTGTATAATGATTGGTTGAGTGGTTGAGCTATTCTTGAGTAAGGATTGCACGCGCTGTACAGTAGTCATTTAGCAATAAGGCTAATGCTTCTCTAAATGGAATGTTGTGGGCTATATGCTGGCAGTTTTCCAAACACGGATCTCAAACGCAAGCCTTACTCCTTAATGCTAGCTTGGCCCTATTTCATATATGTCGCTTGAACAATCTAAGATAATTTGAACGTGTCAACTTATCTGATGAATTAAATTGTTGATGTGATAAAGTCAATCTAATCAGGCTAACCAAATTAGCGACGTATATGAAATGGGGCCTGTTTGTGTGGAAAATCACATCGGTCCAATGGATTAGATTTTTTGGATTTTCCTTTCTTGGGCGGGGAAGCAGCCCAAGCCTTCCACAGTGAACAACAGAATTGATGGGACCGCCCGGGATGATTATTAAAAACACTGATCCAGTGCGTAGCTGTGCCCTGCGGTCCGGTATCAAGTTGGTCATAGCATCGCCCTGGTAGGGTTTCAGTTTCCCGGATTGTCTGCACTTCCTGAACACCAGTGAAACCGTCTGTGTCAGCAGCGCATGAAATGTAGCTTGTTTCACAAAATGACAGTGACGCTTTACTTGTAGGTTACAGGGTAAGAAGCAACACATGGCAAAACATGGATGATGATCAGCACTGTTGATACAGGCTCACAAATACAGGAGTGTATACCCAATTGGCAGGAAGAGCTAAATAGGGTTAAAATAATAAACTTGGGTGTAGCTTCATCTGGACCAATGACCTCACTCACTCCTGTTCTGTTCCATTGTCCTGGAGCACCAAATTCCATGATTATCAGTATCATATTGTCTAACTGTTGAATTAAGTGACCCCTATTTCCTTGTGACGCTTTGTATAATGAAGGTCTTATGAATTAAATACTGTATATGAGATTATGCTGAAGAATATGCTTGAGGAGATTTTATGGTTCGGTCAGGACATAAAATGCTGCCGTGATAGTCAAAAAATTGCAGCGTAGACATTGACACTTTAAGGCTATTCACATCATCCAAGTAAAAGTTGCGTTTTTGACAAGTTCTGTGTATCCCACCATGGGACACAACCCCATGTCCCCCCCCCCCCATGAAATTTTATTTGTGTAGTGCAACAGAACGGCTAAAACGAAACAGAACGTCCTCTAAAAGGAAAAGGGAAAACGCCATGCCAGAGCACCAAAATGGCAAAATTTTACCCCACCTGTTTTGACGATGGCGGTCACCGAAACATTTTTTGGGGAGAAAAAAAAAAAAAAGTTGTCTCTCTAAGATACATGAATGTACGCTACTACAATACATTACATTTTATTCAGCCGACCCTTTTATCCAAAGCGATGCACAAAACAGTGCATATGAAGGGAGTAGATTGAGAACTTCCAAGTCTTTCTCAATATGTGCACATGAAACATGTCACTAGGCTCTAAATATGGATTATTTCTTAGCTTGGCGTTCCATAAATAAGCCTGGCTGTGACTTAATTTTGTAAAAAAATAAATTTTTTAATGCCTTCGGTGATCCTGAAGGAGTTGTGTCTGAAGAAACTTTTTTGCTCAGTGTGGCTCCCGGCACAGAAGTGTACATAGTGTACAGGGATAATCCTGCTTAGAGGAGTCGATTGTGTGTGTAATTTTTTTTAGTCTTGGGAGCATTGATATAATCCTGTAGGCAATAAGAGCTTGCTACTGTAATGACCATGTTTTAATACTGTAGCTTAGTGCTTGCCTGAAGTACTGCTTAAGTAGGCGAATGCTAACGTGCTAACGGGTGTTGGACGTTCAGTGGCCTGTGGTCTGTGTGACTGATCTCTGCTCTCTTCCCCAGGAGTGAGCGTGAGCCCTCAGGGCGGCAGAGGCGGGACCATGGAGCCGGACGTCATACGGATGTACTCTTCGTCTCCGCCCCCCCTGGACGACGCGGCCGAAGAGGAGGATGAGGAGTTCGGCGACTTCGGCGGCTTCTCGGGGGTGGCTTCCAGCGTGAGCTTCGGCGAGTTCGAGTCCCCCAAAGGCTGCGGCCAACCTCACGCCACGGACACCTCGCCCCCCGTCCACTTCAACGCGGTCGCCTCCAGCTTCCCTCCAGACCTTGTCCCGGGGGGTCCGGGCAGGGGCTCCGGCGTGGCCCAACCGCGGTCCGACCACGACCCCCGCGCCCCCGGCTGCAGCCGCGCCTCCCCGCGGTCTGAGAGGACCTGCGGTGGCGAGGCGGTCAGGAAGCCGGCCCCCAGGACCCAGACGGCCGACGGGGCCCGAACAGAGAGCCGCGCTCGAGACCGCAGCGGGGACGTGGCAGCTCCGGAGGTCCTGACCAACGGGTTTGCGCCGTTCGACGCAGAGGAAGCCCCTGTGGTCAGGCCCAAAAAGAGAGGGCCGGCCGCTAAGCCCGCCCTGGACTGCTGCGGGCACAGGCCTGCCACCGACCCCGCCCAAAGGGACACACCCAGACAGTGCAGCCAGGTTTCAGACTCTCGAGACACCAACGGACTACCGGAGGGGAAATACCTGGCCGGCCCAATCGACAAACTGCACTCTGGGACAGGGCCGGCTGATAGGAGCGTTGAAGGGAATGGGGTCGAGGACGACGCGTGTAGTACCGGCTCCCTGACCGTGGCCCGAGAAGGCCTAAAGAACGGGGCCTGGGGCTCCTACACGGGGGAGGACTCTGAGCACAGCGACCCCGAGCTCTGGACCGCCCCTCTGAGTGATCGGCGGGACCGAAGCCCCACTGTTCGGTCCGAGGAGGCGGGTGAGCGGCAGGGCTCTCCGTGCTGCAGGACGGAGGGAGCTGGCGAGGACGGGGGGATGAAGGACGAGTGCGCCGTCGCCCCGGGGACCGTCAGCGCGTCGGTCAGCGACGACTTCGCGTCCTTCTGTCAGGCGGTGTCTCCAGACGGGCTGGAGGACTTCGGGGACTTCAGCGTGACCGGATTCGCTGCCCCGCCCTTCCCTGAGGGGGAGCGGCCGCCTGGCGACAGCGCTGATGACGAGGAGGGGGGCAGCTTCGGGGACTTCGGCCGGACGGGCCCCGCGATGCCGGATACAGCCGCCGATTTCACCACCGTGGAGTCCGCCCAGGAGGAGTTGTTTGGGGAGTTTGGCGGTCCAGAAGATGGCGCGGGCGGGAACGCGGGGGGCGACCCGGGGGGCTTCCCGGGCAGCGACAGCTTCGCCGACTTCACCTCGGCGCCCACGGGAGCAGAACCGGACGCCGCCGCCGGGTGGAACGCCTTCGGCCAGCCGGAGGGGGCCGCCCCGGACCAGGGGGACTCCTGGGCGGCTTTCCGGGAGGAACGAGGCGCCGTGCCTGCGGACGAGAGTGAGAAGACCTGCTGGGACGCTGCCGTCACAGCGCCCCCATCTGGCAGCCCCCAGACCTGCAGGAGGGACAGCTTATCGGTGAGTACCTGGCAAAGCTCGTTCTGACTCTGGTTTTGTAGATGTTTTGTGTCAGAATCTGAGAGAGAGGTCTGTGTGTCTCTTGAAATGGAGGCCTGGTCATTCATAAAGCTGGTTGGTCTCGTTATTGAGAGCTGCTGTGTGGAATGGGTTTTGATGCATCAGCTATGCACTCCCTCAGGGCTCGTCTGGCCCCTGTGTGAACTCCTACCTAATGGGTCTCTTCACGCCCTGAGGGTGCACAACAAGTAGCATTAGTGTCCCCCATTTTCAATGCTTTTTCCCCCCTTTCCTCCTAAATTGGAAAGCCCAAGCATTCACCAGCCGTTGCCGCGCTGTCCTCCGATGACCGTTGGTTTTCTCAGCGCAGCCCTGTGCGGCAGACTGTGGGCTCCTGTTTGACCAGCAGGGGTCGCTGTTGAGCAATGAGGTGCAGTTACCCTGGCCAGGCCGGTCCCTCGCAAACTCATCCCATGTGGGCCCTTTCAGCTGCTCTTACCGCTCCACGGCTAATGGAGTTTAAATCAAGGGGTGCGTGCCAAACTCACAAGCCATTCCAGGCATAGCAGGGAGCCATTCCAGCAGAAACGGAGCTGCTGCTTTAGTGCAGAATCAGATAACACTCTCTGTGTCTGTTCCTGCGTCTCTGTCCTCTAAACCGATCAGTGTCTGTGTTCAGTTGGAAACATTTTCTAGCCTTCTCTACGTCGGCATTGTAATGTTTGTGCTGTCAAAGCACCAAACTTGATTTGGCTAACACTGATGTTAATAAGAGCATAAGCTGTATTTTACAACCATGCTAATGAGCATTAACTGACCCTTTGAAGATTCAGATTTTTGGATTCAGTCACCACTAGTGATGGTTGCATGCTAATTTCAGTCAAGAACAGTGGAATCACATAGTAGTGATCTTACACCCGAGAGGGTTAATGCAGATAAATGTCCTCTGGCAGTAGCCCGGGGGTTTAATATGGATCGAATCGGGTTGTTGGAAGAAAAAAAAGAACATTTTACAGCAGCTTAAGTGCGGTGAAGATGGAAAGATGAAAGCAGGGTGTACAAAGGGAGTCCTGGGGGGTTTGGGGGGGAGGCCCTGATGAGAACTGACAGTCCGCCCAGCCCTTTGCATGGTGGGGGAATTCAGCACCCGGCATCACTCTCCTCCGGGCGTTCGGGCCGTCCCATCCCCCCTCCGCACGCTCTGTTCTCCTCGGTTAAAAACAGCCACCGTCCCCTGTGCTGTGGTGAGCGTTCTGGAGCTTCTCCCAGGTGGGGACGGCACACAGGTGAGGTCTCCCCTTCTACATAAAAGCACTTTGATATCATCGGATGAAAGGCTCTGTGCTAGAGCACCCCGTTTACATCATTATTAGCATACTCATTTCATCTAAGCGCTGAAGAACGCTGCCGTTTTGTCGTCCGGTTGATGTAAGTTTTTCGTCACAGGCAGTGTGGTCCCCTGGTGTCTCCGGGTGTCAGCCGCTGGAGGGGAGGGCCCCACTGTGCTGTCGAGCGTGAGGGAGATGAAGGCTTAGACGCCTGAAGTGGTGTCTAACTCTCACTCTGTCGAGAGAGAGGAGGAGGAAACTTTGGTCTGTCGGACTAATGTAGCCGAAGTATTTCTTCATGCAGAACAAGTGCCTGCCAATGAAGTGTTGGTTTTGTCATAATTATTTCTGTCTCTGGCTGTGAAGTTAGTATTTCAGGCTGCTGTAAAATTAGGCAACACGGCGCTGTGCCTTCCAAGCAGACTGCTACCAAATGCTCTTTTTTTTTTTTTGCTGGAATTTCCCTTAAAAAAAGGAGAACTCAGAGAATGGACAGATGGCATAACCCAGGGCCATGCAGGGGTGTGATTGGCTGAAAACGAGGAAGAGTTCCTTCCAGAGCTTCCTGGAATTTGGGGCCCGTCTGTGCACTGTGCACTAGGACAGCGCCCGTAAAGGATGAGGCAGCCAGCAGGCTGTACGGTTACAGAGACGTGCTCTGCTTGTGTGTGCTGGCTTTGGGTCAGGTCAATTTCAGTTAAGGAAAATGCCTATAATCTTGATTTATTTACTTATTTATTTTCAGTTATTAGAATTACGGTTAATTTGCTGAACTGAGTGAATATAAACGGAATCGACTCCATCCCTGAACACCACTCACACACTGGAACAGTAAAACAAGCCCACTTGTAAAAACACCCAGATCCAATTGCACATTTCACAGACTATCACAAACCTATATTACAACACGATAATATACGCTCTGAGAGAACCTGAGTTGTAAATGAAGCCTCATTTTAAAGAGCGTGTTAGTCTTTACTGACACTCAGCATCATCATCATCTTCTTCTTTCAACCTTTTACCGCTGGTCCCTGCTGGGCTGTTTCACTGAGTGGATTCCACCAATAGAAATGATTGTCCCCGCCCTCTCCCTCGCTTGGTTGGCTCCCGGCCGTGTCTCTCTCTCGCCCTGTGGAACGTGACCTCCGTATGCGCCCACCCACACGCTGCTGTGTGCCCCCTCCCAGGTGACCCTCGCCAGCCGGCTGGAGAGGCTCTTCAGGGCCAGCTTCCCCGAGACGAGGGGGCCCGACTCTGGAGAACAGGTCCCCTCTCTCAAGGCTGTCCTGGAGCCCCCTGACGGACAGCCGGAGCCAGGGGAGGAGCGAGGCTCTGCCCGCTACAGGTGAGACCTCCACCCCCAAGGCACTCAGACTTCCACACAAACCTGGATCTCCAGGCCTTCGTCTTAGGGCTTTCTTTTTAGGACCATGTTCTTTTTGATGGTGACCGTGTTTATACTCTCGCCTCATGTGTCAAAAATCTATTTCGTCCACTGGCCAATTCCACAGTAACTGACGTTACAGCTGCTGGATATTTGGGTGGTAAAGCCAAATACAAATACAGCTACATAAGAGACTGACGTATGCTTTTATAAGCCTCAGGTGTCAATAACTCTGATCAGTCTCTCTTATGTAGCTGGATTGGGCTTTACCACCCAAATATCCAGCAGTTGCCCCACTGTACAAGCGTGAGCAGTGCTTTGTAGGGTTTTCAGGTGGGTTTGGATTGAGCCTCATGTGGGTATCAGTCGTGAGATGGGCCGGTCAGCTGACAGCGCTGCGCGATGTCATCGCCCCCTCTGTGTGCCGTGCAGGGACCCAAGGGATGTGTGGTGGCAGCTACAGGACATCCACGACGCGTTCGGCCTGAAGTTCCAGTGGGGCGGCTCCCATAGCAACCAGGCGCTGCTCTGCTCTCTGGGAATCGACACCCGAAACATCGTGAGTGCGGCCCTTAATCCCCCCATCCCCCGGAGAGCCATACTCCGTCTTTTTCCTGTTATAGCTTATTACTCTTACGTCACTCGCTTATAATAATAATAAGACGTATGAATTTGAGCTGTGCGATAGAAAAATGAGTTTTCAGCAAGAGCACAAATTGGAACAAATGGTTGGTAAAAGTGCTTTAATTTAAACCAGGCCTCCATTAACTGTATGAGTAGCAAGCATTGAATTTGTGTAATTGCTGCGTCTGTTCGATTAATCTATTGGCAGGCACAAGCCCTCCGTGGTTGTGTGAGACCACGAGAGGGAAGAGAGTTAGTCAGTACTAGTAGGGGCAGCTAACATTGCCCTCATTCTGTCTCCACAGATGTTTGCTGGCCAGAAGAAGCAGCCTGTGACTGTGCCCGTGTATGCGGCCGGCCTGGTAAGTGCTCAGACAGGGGAGCCATCTTCCATGAGGTCCTCACCAGAGCCCTGTCCAATTTCCCAACCCTGGGAAGTCTCAGTCTGAAGTTCTCATGTTGACCTCACTGGTTAAAGAACGGTAGACTAAGAATATCATTGATGGGCCCCACGATGTGGTGTAAGGTCTAGACCATGGCTGCACTGATTGGCCAGCAGCTCTGCCGGCGAGGCATAATTGGCGTTACCCAGGGAGTCTGCAGTTGGCAACGGTCGCCGCTGCGTGTGAAGTCTCTTCCTCCCAGTCGTAGACGGCCTCGTGAAGAGCAGAGGCTTGATGTAGCCCGTTCAGGAGGAGAGTGTGCACTTACCTCTCCTCACGTCTGAGTGTGGCTGGGGAGTCCGACCGGGTCTTGACGGCTGCTCTACGCCTTGCTCCTCAGGGTATGCTAGAGCCCACCAAAAAACCTGTGAACCCCCTCTCAGTGGCAGAGAAGATGGCGTCCATAGCACAAGCACCTTCCTCGTCTCCGGAAACAAGCTCTTCACCGCAATCCACTCAGGTACGTGTGGGCACTTTGTACCCAATTATCTACCAGCTCTCCCACAATCCTTCAGAAAAATAACGTCAAGGACGTGAAACTTCTTGAAAATTGACTCGATTCTCGATTCTTCTGTTGAGAGAGATTTTAGCGATCTTCAAGCCGAGCATTTTTTAATTTACATTTTCCCCCTTCAGAAACTGATCTTAGATCAGCATCCACATGTTATTCGGAGTGGCTTTGGGTTGGATTGTGGGTGATCTACCTGATCCAGGAACAGCACTTGGTTATATGGAGGCCATTATGCTCTAATGATAGTCTACCAACACTCCTGATAGGTGCTTAAATTAGAGAGTGAATTGGTAATTGCTTTAACTGGTGACACTGTTGAGTGTGGGGACCTTGTATGACGGTTCCCCTCAGATACCGAATGAACCGTGTTGTCACTGTTTGGCCAGCAGGAGGCGCTCCTCCCCATCCAGTTTGACTGGAGCAGCAGTGGCCTTAATAACCCTCTGGATGGTACGTCTCTCCGCCGAGCCGCCAGCTCCAGGGCTGCCAATAGGAACGCCCGACACTACAGACAGAGCTCTCTCTCCTGACCAATCCCGTTTCTGCTCTCTCCGCCGTGGAGACCCAGGCTCTCCGTCTGTCCGTTCGGTCTGAACCACGTCACATTACCGTCCTTGGCCATGTCTGCTACCTCATGGGCATTTCAAGGGGTGTGAGTTGGGTTTGTCCAGTGTTAACCTCCATGTCAGATCCAAAAAACCCCAACCGCTAGCACACTAGTTAGTTTATTAACTTCATGATGGACCAAAAATGTCTTTCATATACAGGTCCTTCATGAACGAGAGTCGGAGAGTTCGAATTACAGATATTCACGAGGAACAGTTAATTTGAGGAGTCTTCAACGACCTCCACACCAGTTTTTGCACACCTGTTCCTTCCTTTAGCCATATTGTATGATAAACTTGACCTAGAGCTTTTCAGGGACATACCAAAACCAATATAAACAAATGCACTCCATTACTGGTCTTGTTTCTGATGTATATTAAGGAAGCCGCTTGTATGGAGGTCTGATACTCTGGTAGTGTTTTTTCAGACCGAAAGCCTGGGTCCTCTCGCTGTTGTGCTCTGTGCTAAACCGCTATCTTCTGTTCTACGACAGTCCACTCTGTACCTTTTCTTTGTTTATTAGAGGGGAACAATATTTAAGAACAAACCAGTTTCGTAACATCTACTGTAAATAAAGCATTCAAAAAATTACATACTCAGTATTACAGTAATTTTCATTTTGAAAAGAAATTGTTAAATTATTATTTCCCTTTAATGACATTATCCTAATCTTGGAAATGCTTTAAAAAAAGAAAGAAACCTGATTGCAATAAATATAACTCTTGTAAAAACAAGACTCACATTATCCTTTGTACCTATGTGAATAAACCAATGATAACATATCAACGTGTTCGGCCTAAGATATTGTTACATTTGCTCTCATTTGGCTTTGCAAGCAACTACAGACTGCTACTTCCAGTCACTTTGACTTCTCGATCTTCCTCACTAACATGCCCTGGTCACCGTGTTTGCTGTTCACCTTTCTTCTTGTAGCCATAAGTAGCTTGCATGTGTAAATCTGGTGTATTCTCCCTGCTCTCCTGCACCTGTTCCTCCTCCAGCTCTCTGGGCCCGTGGAAGGTTCTAGTAGTATCAGCCCCACCTCACTCCCAGGTCAGCAGGCATCACTCTTCTCAATTAACCCGTGAGATCACACAAATCCCATTATGACGTCCTTAACTGACCGCTCTAATGCTGCTGTAACGGCCTGTTCGTAGTCCAACAACAGTGTTGCTCAACTGCCGCCCGACGCAGACTGTGGTCGTTGTCTTGAGAGAAAAGTATGAATTGACTCCAGTCGCCCACAGTAAAACCAAATGTTATTGCAACCAGCCGCACCCATTACATGTTGTCTGTCCCAGCAACACTGTCGCCGAACTATAAACTGCCCTTAACGATCACTACTGGAAATTGTTCAGTAACACTGGCTAACAAGAACACATTCCAATAAACCTACTGTTCAAAGGATTACTCACAAGAATCAAGAAAGTTCCCCGAGTTGAGGTTTTTGCTCGTTCACATCCAGTCACATCCATTGCGCGTGTCGTTGAAACTTTTGGCCTCTGCTCCACTGGAAGATAATCCAACTGAACCGAAACGTTATGTTCTAACGACCCATTGCTAGCCTTCAGCAGTCGAGACTGCTGTTCATGCTGTTTGTTCTTACTTTCCCTAGTGGTCTCGGTTTCTAAAAATCCCTTTTGCGTCCATTGTTTGTCAACATCGGCTGCGTTACTTGTTTTAAGGGTTTCTTTTTTTTGAATCCCAATTTAACGCGAGAAAAATGGTATGTATGGAAGAGACACCACCCCCCCCCTCCCCATATTGACTATTTTGCTAACAGCTTCTTCATAGTTTTCCAAACTCAGTTGATTTATCATGTCTCTAACAAAATATTTTTTTACCAAAGTTACTGCTAAGTGTAAAACAAATTCTACAGAAAGTAGTGGTAGCTGAGTTTCTGGAGCTCGTCAAAACATTGGGTTCAGAGGGATCTCTGTGAATTTACTCTTCTGAAAGCTTTCTGTCCTGCTATTCTTCTACTGTGGACAGCTCCTCACCACCTGTAAGTATCTCTTTCTTCTTTCTGAGCTTTAACTAAACAAATCACATTCACCCAGTTCTTTTGAGTAGCTGTTTCTCTTGCATGCGTGTATCCGTTGTTTTCTGCGTGCGATTTCCTTTGCAGTGGAGAGAGACGTTACCTGCTCCCAATGACAAAGATATTCTGTGTGGCCGATAACCTTGGTTTGTGCGTGAAGATCTATGCTGTTAAAACATGAGTGGTCGTTTTCAGTTCTCTCTCCACTGGTTCTTTGGGCTGTGGGCAGCATCAGACGCAGAGTGGTGTAGGATGTCAGTGATGTCGGAGTGTGTGTAGTAGCAGCAGGGCTGAGTGTGTGTAGTGGCAGCAGGGCTGAGTGTGTGTGTGTGTTACTGCAGCCAAGCTGGGGACCAGCAGAACCAGCAGCCTACCCGACGCTGTCGCACGCCTCATGTCTGCTGTGGAGAAGACCAGCAGCTCCTCCAGGTCAGAAAATCAGCACTCACGCACGCACGCACGCACACACGCACGCACACACTGACCCACACACAGACGCACGCGCACACACGCACACGGAGACCCACACACAAACGCACAGACACACAGTTCATTTGAATAATTTTCCACATGGTTATTGCAAGTGCAGATTCCTACCATTTAAAGCTTTTTTATATAATGCACTTGATGCAGTATACTAATATTCTGTATGATAAAGCATAAATATCCTCCTTATCCAGGAATTAATGTACGTTTGCTTCATAGTTAGTGAGATGCCCGTTTTCTTGTGAACAGGTAAAACAGATTGCTGTAAGGTGTAGAATTAAACATGTGGCTGTTTTGTAGAGTGTTTATGCAGTAAGATTGAACGGTAGCCGATGTGAGATCTGTGTTTCTCGTGAGAGAGACCCGTGAGGCAGGTGTCGAGGTTACTGTAGTGGCACTGTGACAGGGCTCGGGTTTGTGGGTGACAGGCGTGTCCCTCTGGTCTCCCACGGCGACAGGAACCCCGGGCGGGAGGGGCCCCTGAGCGAGGAGGCGGGCAGGGTGATGCGGGCCCTGCCGGACCTGTCCTTCATGCAGGCCCGCGTGCTGATGTTCCCTGTGGCCCTCGCCTGAACCCGCACACTCCTGACTGAGCCTGGCCGCGGCCGGATGTCTCTCATCGCTGAATTTGGGGTTCCTTACACCTGTGTGTTTTGGGGTTCCTCTCCGTATGCACTCTTTTTTTTTGCCTTTCATTTCCCTTCCATTTTGCCTCCTGTATTTTTTTTTAGAAAGTATTTTAATGAAGTTCTCTGAGTATGTCCATAAATAAGCTCTGTTTTGTATTTATGTGATGACGATTACGAACAGTAAGAAAATGTTTATTTATATTCAGAATACCAATATAAAGTCTTGTTCATAATATGAGAATCAATTTGTATATGATAAAGAAGAACTTGGATTATTTTTGGAATATTATTAACGTGACGTGTGGATGTGTGTAAGCATTTGTCTTTTTGCATCACTGGCTGATGACTTTGCAAGGCAAGAATGAAGTGAATATATATAATATGTAATACAACTTGAAATAGCGATACCTGTGAAATCCATTACAATGTTTGTTTTTCTAATTGTAATTATTGGCACCTACTTATTGGTTGGTTTTACAGTGAAGATTTTTACTCCCAATAGACTCTCCTATGCAGTTCTGTCCTATTATTCTGTCTGATTTCTGTTAGTTATAATATGGAAGCATTATGGCATTTTGAACAAATTTGCTACTCATAGTATGTCCATTAAATACACGCATATGTATTTTTGTACAGCATTTTTTGGTGTGTTTTCATATCACTGTTCAAACCACTGCAATACAGAAATGTGATTTACTAAAATACTGATAATCTACTTCAGTCAAAATGCATGAGGGACCAATGCCCACGTGGCTGGCTGTGTGAAGAATTGCAGCCATTTTGATTTTGTCACTGTTGTTTTTGTTTCGCCTCTTCTGTCCTACCGCTGTGAACTATTTTAAGGGAGGAGTTGATTTTGCACATTGTACAGATGACGCGGGTGTAATCCCATTTAGCTGTGGTTTCAGACTGTGTACAGTAACGTGATGGAGTTTTAAATGTATGTGGAAATTCCTATGGAAAGAAGACTATACACTTCCAGAGCCTTTAAAAGGTTAGTGTATACCCTGTTTCATACTTCCGTCTGTCTATTTTCTTTTAGCGTATATGAAATTAAAATTATTTAAGAATACTTGTTGTTGTTGGGTTTTTTTTTGCCTTTGTGTTGTGCCCGGTAGCAGAGGATCCGCAGATATGGGTACATGAATTAGAAAATGGGCAGAAATTATTGGGAGCATGAATCATTTTTTAATCTTGGACACTCGGAGGGACTGGTTTTTAAAGCATGTCCGTGTATTGAGATGCACTAATCTGTTTAGCCGTCATAGAGTAACACAGGCCTTTATCTTCGCCGCTTGGATGGGAGTATGTCCCACACACTGAGGTAAGCTGTGCTCATGCCTGTCTCTTTAAATATTCATGTCCAAACGGAAGGCTTCAGTTCTCATGCGACAGAGCCTTCTTCATACCCGACACACTGCATAGCTCCGACGCCGCGGGTTTATAACGCACAACAGATTTATTCTAAAGTTATTCAACCCAACAAAAAGCTCACAGCTCACCCCTTTATGATAATTTGTAATGTTTTATTGTTCTTTCGTTACCTCTCTTTTGTCATTGTTTACAAGCATTTTATGTACATGGCTTAATAATATTTAGAATATATATTACACAAAGGTTATCCATTATTAAGTTCAGGACCACCACAACCATCAGACTCGCATCCGCCAACAAGTAGTATATTAGTGTTACACACCAGCAGTATATTCAAGTGTTACACCGTGCAGTTGATGTTCTGCAGCCAGATTGATTCTGAGCTGTGCCAATGTGGACTTGGTCCAGGAATCTTGGCGGTGATGCGTAATTGCCTGTAACGTTAGCCAGTGATGGTGATCGTCACTGCAGTAGCGCGGTGTGACGGATCCCGTCATTTAGCGTTGCTGACCTGGCAGTATCGGGAGATAGCTTGGCGAACAGATTGGAGACATTGGAGTGATGGGACGGGGCTGGAGTTGCAGTTCTAATCGAAAAGATTCTACTTCTAATCTAATCGAATGCTCCTTGCAGGCATGCGTGAACCTGCAGGCTGTTGCTTCTCAATTTGATTCAACTGAATTAAAGTGCGGAATCGTCATACAAAGAAAAAGGGGGGGAAAAAAGCCAAATCCTCTAAATATTTTAGTTTGCAATGTAATTTCTTAGATTATTTCAGGCCAACCCCCTAGAACAGTGATCACCAACCCTGTTCCTGGAGATCTACTGTCCCTGTAGGTTTTCACTCCAACCCGAAGAAAGCACCTCATTCAATTGCTTCCGATCTCATTCAGCTGCTAATTAGTAGAATCTGGTGTGCCAAATTAGGGAAGAATTGAAAACCTTCAGGACAGTAGATCTCCAGGAACAGGGTTGGTGACCCTTGCCCTAGAACAAGCATAAGAATATATTGGATTTGTGTATACATTTTGTGTGTGGCCGCCCTCTTCTGTACACAAGTAGTATTGCATGAGTTTTAGAACATCACGTGAAGCTCGAGAATGTCCTGGCCTTCTAGGAAACGTAAAAGCATTGAACTGTTACAGTTTTTTTAGAAATGGTTTAAAAAGCAGTTGCCATCAGCAGTCACTAGAGTCCCTTCACACACACCATTAACATGCTCCGCGTCTGAATCAGTGTGTCCTGAATAACTGACGAGAGCACGCGGTTATATTTAGTATTTCTCGATGACGACTAATATTTCTACAACCAAATGCGTAAGCAGGTGCTTCTACTTAAAGGCCTTGGCTTCCAAGTAACCCAGGGTCTGGGAGCAGGTGCCTGGCGAGGGGAACCATGGGTTGGGTACTTTGATGAGGTCATCAGGGGGGGAGTTATGTTTGAAGATGGGTGATTGCCAGCATGGTGGGAAGCACGTCATTGGTGGATACATTCAATGGGAGTGACTAGGCCTACTGTTGTTGGCTCACCTTTTGGGGTTCCTGAGTCTGTTCCCGGGGTGTTCTCCAATATGTTTAGAACAATCTACCAGCTGGCTTTCTTATAAAACTGCCGGACAGTGTACCTAAGTGAATTGTTGCAGTTTTAAAGGCCAGAGATGGCCACAACATGAACAAATGCCGATTTGATTTTGTTTTTGACAGCTTTACAGATTTATTTTGACATGTGCCTCAGACTTTTGCAGAGTACTGTATATCACCCTTGTGAGCCTATGCTGATGCTGTCCAGCTGCTTCACAGCGATTGACACAACCCAAGCATGACCCTGAGGTATCCTGACCACTGGGCCCCGTCCTCTCTGTGCCACCGTTACTGACTAAGACACTGCGGAGCCCCGTTCTGACCTACTGTGTATCTGTCATCACAGAGATGTACTTAATGAACGCTCTGATGTAAATATAGGCTAATTACTTCTCAGGGTTGACTGACACAAATCATTATTAACCAGATGAGAATGTCAAGAACTCCTTAACCAGAATTTAAGATAATTTTGACCTTAACTCCTGCCATCAACCCCCAAGCCAAGAACATTACCTTCTGTATTATTCTGGCCAGCTAATAAATGGCACACTAAATTGTAATGAATAGTGCTAGTGAAATATAGACTTCTGCAAGTCTGAAGAAAGCATGAGATGTGTCACAACAAGTCTTGCCCTCAGATCTTGTGAAGTCATGTTTGAATAACTGAATATGGCAGCAAAGTCTCTAGTTGCTTGCTTTTCAAATATGAAACTCTTTTAGTAACATATGAGTTCACACTGACCCAAAGCATATATCATTCTTTTAAAATGGCAAACCCACATCTTACAAGAAAAAATAAAGAAGGTGGAGATTAATCATACTGTTTATGTTGATACAAGGGTTGTCAGAAACTGGAGCAACTTTCAAATTATATGATAAAAAGCAAAATAAAATGGAAACATGTTATTGCTGAACATTTTCAATGGTCTTATGCAATTAAAAAACTGAAAAATTTATAGCCCAGTGCGTGTACCTTTGTCCAGCCTTAAGTGTGTTCATGCATGCAAATTTAATGTGCGTATATTTAACAGAAGCACAGTGTAATTAGGATAATGTTTCTGCTGCTACTACGTTGTCCTTCCTGTGCAGAGAGTTTCCATTCTCTTCAGCTGTTCGGGGGAAACAGAGCGCAGGTGGGTCCAGGGCTGGCGCCATTCGGGCTCCGTGGGACAGACCACACAGATCCTCAATGAGAGTGCGTGGAGCCAGACTTATTTTCATGACTTGCTGTGGCTCCTCCTCTTTAATATAACCTTCCTACTCTGGCTCCCCCTTGTGGGAAACATAGGTTATTGTCCTCTATTGGACCTGTCGGATGGTCATTTATATGCACACATTATTGTGAATAAAGTAAAAAGAAAAAGAAAAAGAAAAAAACCTATTCATGGTCATATCCCAAATGAGCGTAAATGTGAACATCTTGAAATGCAATGGCAACTTCTATTCCTGTGTTTCTATCAGTGTCCAAAATTAGCCCTGTGGGATATGCATAAACTGACCTTGAAATTTTCAAATTATAGATGCTCACTGCATAACCTTGTGCTGTTATTTAAATAAATAAAAAATCATTTGGCTTATTGCCAAATCTCACTCACATGAATGGCCTCATTTTCTCAGCAACTTTTTTTTAAGGATATACGTGGCTTTTTTCTGTCCAGAAATCACACGGTGTCTTCAACAACTGAACCAGAATCCCCATGTTTGGTACAAACTGCACGCACCAGATCTGGCATGATACAGTGTGGGAACTCCAGGTTCTAATTCAGGGCACGTATTCTGACATACGAATCAGCTGTCCTTCAGCCATTTTAGGACATTAATGAAGTTAATCATGTCTGCTGGTGTATCCCTTAAACACAGAGATATCTGGGGCCTCTTTCACAAAAAAGGGTTACTGAGTTAGCCAGATAACTGCACTGAATAAAACCTGGAACCTCCCAAATCTGGAACAAGGACCAAAGTAAAAAGAGCTGTTTCGGCTTTTAGTCTGGGTAGTAATCTGGCAAACTCCAGTAATCCTGCTTTGTGGAACAGACCTCTACTTGAATTCCAGTGGTAGTGCATTCTCAATACTAAATATCTCACCTGCCCCTCTCATTCTGGGGAATAATTTGAATGAGTCACATATCTGTGCAGCATTGCGGGAGATTTGTGAATATTGTCTGTGCCAATCTGCTCAGTGTTTCCATATCCAGATTGGCAGCGTTGCTTTTAATGATTAACAGCGGCTGACCTTTAGCTCTGGCCTAATCTAACTGTACTTTATGTGCGTTTGCTAGAGAGCTGTGGGGCTATTGTGGCTTTTGTGTGATATTTGAACACTTAAGATCTTTATTGTTTTACTGTGGTGGGGATGGCATGGCTCCTGTGCTACGTGTTCAGTAAATATACTTTAAATCACTTCAACCCAGTCCTGGTCCTGGAGAGCTACAGCTACAGATATTAGGAGGTATTTTTTCACACAGTGAGTGGTCGATGTGTGGAAATGCCAGTGCATGTAGCGGAGGCAGAAACACTGGAGGTTTTCAAGACCAGGCTTGATTCAGTGTTAGATTCTATTTAGCTTTTAGGCAAACTTGGCAGTAGGTACACTTAGCGGTAGGAAAAGACGAGCATTACTAGGCTGAATGGCCTGTTCCATTACCTCATGTTATGTTTTTTATGTTATGTTATGTTAGGTGGTTTTTGTTGTTACTCTACACTTAATTAATCCGTTGATTACACAGTTCACTCACCTCACTGGGTTACCTGGGCCTCAACAGGGTGCTGAATTTCAGGAGAAAGGCAAAAACCAGCTGACCCAGTAGCTCTCCAGGACCAGGGTTGGAGACCACTGCTTTAACGTACTAGCCGCTGCGCATACGAGTTGCACATAACGCAAACCATGTTGTAATTCAGGTTTTAGACTAAAACAACTGTTTAAGTGTGTGTGCGCACGTGTGCACTGGGGTTACTGTAAGAGTGCAGAAACTGGAGACCTCGTGCCGATGTGTGCAGTGGGGGAAGAGCTCTCAGAGTCACGTGAGGACGAGTCCGCAGCCAGAGCTGTCTTTCTGCATTCCAGCCAGCGGGGGCAGCAGAGGCACTCTGGCTGTTATGTAAAAGTGCGGCCCGCTGCAGGAGTGTCCTGAGGAGGGAGGTGCTGGAGGAGGGGGGGGGGGGGGGGGCAGCTGTGCAGAGGCAGGGCTTCAGGCAGCAGTGAGTGGGGAGGCGCTGCCCTCTTACCAGACCCAGAGGAACTGGATCTTTCCAAATGTGAGGCGCAGTGGACCTGACAGGAACTGAGGGAAGGTGGGAAGGAGTGTCAGAGAGAGTGAGAGTGAGAGTGAGTCTGAGTGTGTGAGAGAGAGAAAGAGAGAGTGAGAGAGAGAAAGGGAGAGTGAGAGAGTGTGTGTGAGAGAGAGTGAGAGTGAGAGTGAGTCTGAGTGTGTTTGAAAGTGAGAGAGAAAGGGAGAGTGAGTGAGAGAGTGAGTGTGTGAGAGAGAGAAAGGGAGAGAGAGTGAGAGAGAGAGAGTGTGTGTGTGTGTGAGAGAAAGAGAGAGTGAGAAAGAGACCGAGTGTTAGAGTGAGAGGGTGGGAGCAATGTTTTGGACAGCTTGGAGCCCCGTTCATTCACTCCCACTTCCGCAGTCAGCCATTTAAGATGCAGCTTGGCTGCCATATAGATGTGTCCACACATTCAGCCTCATCAAGAAGGGAGCAATCCCTTCATGTGTCCTCTCACCAACGGAGTCTGACCTACACCTGATTTAGCTTGAGCACCAGTCATGCAGGTGCTGTAACAAGCCCACGCTTTAGTAGGATGCATTCTTTAATGTAACCATGGCATCATAACGGTCTGGGCTCAATGTTGTGTTCACGCACACAGGCATGCACACAGATGGCTTTTAAAACATTTTTTTTTCATTATTAAAGAGAATCAAAGATAATTTATACATACAAACTATTTCATGAAGGAAAAGCAGATATAATCAGCCTACATAACATGCTGGATTACACTGTAACAACGGGCTCCATTTTCAAATCCCTGCTGCAGTTAGTGCATCGACTTGTCGCATTTGAGTCAATTCAATATCTGATAACTAAGTGTGTGTGTGTATGTGAGCTCATTGCGTGAAGCTTTAAAGACAGTTAAAAGTTTAAAGATCACTCTGGAGCGTGGCACCGGGCCCCTCCAGCTGCAGAAGAGGCAGACGGGGTAGGCCTGGCGGGAGGAGCAGGCCCCTCCAGCTGCAGAAGAGGCAGACGGGGAGGCCTGGCGGGAGGAGCAGGCCGTCTCCAGCGCCTCGGCCCGCGCTCTGACCCCCCGCTCCCAGCGTCCCAGCGGGGCGGCGCTGAGGCTGAAAATAGCGCCAGCACACCGCCGGGTGAGTCACGGGAGCCAAGCAGCAACTGTTCATGCAGGAGGAGGGGGGCTACGGGGCGCTCGAGGAAAAGGCGACACAGGTCCATAACTGGACCGGGCCTGGGTTCAACCGTGAACCCGGCCTGGATTGAACCAGAAACAGTGTGACACGCTTTATGAACACATTTCAAATGCTATACTACAAGTACTGTATTTGACAAGTGATGGATTGAGTACACGGGTGATCATTGGCGACAATGATGATTTTACTCTGTATTGAAAGTGTAATATTTGTGAAAATGTAAAAGTGAAAATGTAGTATTTCTCATTAATCAAACACAAAAAAACACAAGCTATATTCTTTTTATATTATAGTTTATTGTATAATATAAAACTACAAAAGTAAGACTGTTTCAAATTCATATACACCTGACCATTGTAATAGATACTATAGTCCGTAAGTTGACGCAAATACAGTAGTCAGTGTTGATGCTTTCGTCCCCGCCTCCACTGACAAATATCTGGGTAATATTGCATAGAAAAAGGCACAGCTCCAGGGTCTATGTAAAATACAGCCTGCTTTATGGAAGAGTACCCACACCCCACACACACACCTCTCCCAAACCCAGTCCCCTCAAGCAACACCAAAATCCACATGCGGTCGCACACCCAACCCCAACCACGCACCCAAATTTACTGCATATAACCATTTTGCTGCCTAGACCAGCGTTTCCCAACCTTTTTCCTTCTGCGGCACAGCTTCCAAATGTACCACTCTCAAAAGTGAGTAACACGCCCGACCTCTCCTGACGTGTGGTGAGCACCGTCACAAAATGGCTGCCGTTGTGTCACCCAGGTGGGTGCTGCACGTTGTTGGTGGTTGAGGTGAGTTTCCCCCTCATTACTGAAAAAGCGTTTTGAGTCTGAGAAAAGCGATATATAAATGCGATTATCTATCGATCCACCCATCTATACTGAGGCACAGCGGTCGGGAAACACTGGTCTTGTCCGCGGGGATCAGCAGAACATCACTGCTCAAAATGAAGGTACAGGAGAAACCTAGCACACTTTCCTCGTCTTAAACATCTCAGCACAGTTTGGCATCGATGGCTGACAACGCCGTCTCACACGGCGAGCTTACATTCCCAGACCTCGGTTTCAAATGTTTGCGAGAACAAAGTTGTATTAAATTGCATTGTGTTGTATTGTGGCTCCAGTCTTTCCCCAAGGACACAAAACTGACGCATACACACTGAAATGAGACACCGTCGTCACCGTCTGATTGGTGTTAAACCAAGGACCGGTACAGATACCACACCAATTCACCAGTGGGGGGAAAAAAAATGCACTCAAACATGGCTTTCACCCAATTTCCATAGATAATATAACATTCCTAAAAGAAGAAAAACACTCCTACCATACATTCTGTACACATTACAATCCCGATGTTAGCACATAAATATAAATATATTTACACAGGAAACAAATAAATAAACTGAACAATCACTTCAAAACCAAAATATTTTAAACCATTAAACTTATTAATTACATATTAATTAGTAATAGTATTGCATGTTGTTCGCCCTCTTCGTCACTGTTGAGCTGCTCCCCACAAACTTAGTCAGGGGGACACACATTATTTCCCAAAAGCCTTTCTGTCACTGCAGATTCCACCAGTCACAAACAGAACAGACTGCAGTCACCAGGCAGGGCCATGAGTCAGCAGTTATGGTGTGGAGTGCCCCTCTCTCTCCAGACCTCCGCCATTTTAAAACAGACAAGATCCTATTGGTAGAAATGTGTACTGTAGATGTCATCACTCAGGTACGAATTACCTGTCCGACCCACTGGACTGTCATGCGATCGACTTAAATCCAAGATGGCAGGATGTGTATTTTGGTGCACATTGTAGTTGAAGTTCTTGCGTCTCTTTTGGATACCAAAAACCCATAGATACCTGGGTTCTGTTCATAACTGTAATCTCTGTGACAAGCTTCTAGTTTACTTGACAACATTTATCTTTGCATTGAGAAAAGCAAGAACGTGCCACAGAAATTAAGACAGTCCTAGAAGACCCTTTGACAGTGCATTCTGGGAATGCTGGATGCCATTGTTAATGAGCAGGGTACAGGAAGTGTGTTTTTTGGGGTTTTTTCTCAATACAAATAAAGGGAATAAAGCAAAAAATTGGCATCGAGCAACCACTGACTCCTAGCCTCCATGACTGAGACGCCATCATCTTACATGCTTCAAGTGCTTTGTCACAGACACCTGCGTACTATCCCGAGTGCTATATAGTATGTGTGTATATAAAGCAGAATGCAACTCACTGGTCACCTTCAACATCTTCCATGGACCTCCCCAGTACTGTGCTGCCACTTACACCTCCCTACTGGCCTCCTCCTGACTCCTACACTCCCCGTCTGCTCCCCGAGGCTCCCAGCGTCTGGGCCGGCCTCCTCTCCCCTAAGGTCCATCCTAAAGACGACTGAGAAACTACACCGCATTTCCACCCTGCCTGTGCGCAGACCGTAACGCATTAAAAAACAAAAAACGATAAATTCATACGGGAGTTACTTGTGCGGAACCGATGTTGTTCCACCGTTACTGGGCCACAACCCAATCGACAAAATGCGCCCGCGTACCGTTAAAAAGGCGTGAACTGTACGATGCCTAAAAGCTATTTTGGCAGCAGGCGAGATGATTTGTCGCACATAGATCTTATGGCGTACACACCATGATAGCCCAGATGTGAAGGAACGTGGTTTGGTGCATTTAGTGGTTGGAAAGCGATAACTTATGCAGCTTGTTACACAACGCTTATGAGTGTTTGTTCTGTGAAATGGCATGCTAGCGCCTCTTCACTGAAGAGTCGTACATAATTTAGCTTGCTTGGTTACCTTCCTTACCGCTGTTGACTGATCTACTGGACAGCATTTATTAGGTCAGAGAGAAAACCCACTAATAATTGTTAGTTACTAATTAGTTAGCCTTCAATTATTTTCAAACTAAAATATCAATAAAAAACAGCCAATTATACCCAATAAAATAGAGATTTTTAAACCCTAGAATAAAATTCTGATGGCATGGGAGTAGTTTTTTTCCCCTCATCAGTACTCTCACATTGAGTGAATGAGGAGCATAGAGACTGAGGAAGATATCTGTTCAGAGATGTAAACAAGTAGAATTTCTTTCACCAATACTTTGAAAAGTCCCTCTCATGCTGAATTCCGACAGCTTTACAAAGGCAGTAAAGCTTTATATAGATTTGGAGAGTGTGTCCTGTAGTCGTAAGTCAGGTGACGTTGCATTAAAGTTCTACATATTCTTGTCAATTTTTGGGTCAGCTAAACATAGGAGCTCTGAGAAACAGTCATATCAAAATATGTGCTTTTCATCAATGTTAGAAAACAATATTCTCCATTCAGAGATTTGATAGAAAAATACAATTCCATGTGTACAGCAGTTTGAAATGGACACTCAGAATACTACAACCAGTACCAACCGACTGGTTCATCAAGAGGAACAGGAAACTACAACAACCACAATAATAATAATAATAATAATAATAATAATAATACTTTTCTCAAAAGTTTCTGACAATGAGAGTAAATGAGAGGATGAATGAAACAGACACACATGCGACTTGCTTTGTACACCCCTTGTGCTTGGTAAAAGTTCATTCAGAGAAGGGGGGGGGGGGGGGGGGCAACCAAGTCTTTAAAAGGTTATTGCATTTTTTTTCAGTGACATTTAAAAAAATAAAAAATAAAACGACAAGTAAAAAAAGCGCTGGAATTTAAAAAGTGGTTATGTGACAGATGAAAGGCACTGAATTAGCCAGAAGCCAAGAGTTTGTCTTTTCGTTTTTTGGAAAGCGGAGGACAGCACATGCACAGTATGGTGTAGTAGCATCAGGTGTCACCGCTGTTAGTCATTTCAACAGTTCTTAGAAAACTGTACAAAAACACACAGGTGAAATAACAAAAAGTTGTTCTTTTGCGTGGTTTCTGAGATCAGGAGCCCACCAGAACCTCCATGATGTGGTCCAGCTCGGTGAGGTCCATTTTAAAGGGTGGGCTGGGGGCGGGTGGGGCGGGGGTGCCCCCGTAGGGGGACAGGGTCTTGAAGAGGTCGTCCGCCATCACCACGGGGGCCATTTTGGAGGCGCTGACCCCGGCCGCCGTGGTGCAGGGGTCAAAGTCGTACATGGAGGTGTCGATGTCTGCGAACAGGATGTCGTCCAAGGCCAGGTCAGTGAGGAACCCCGAGGAGGAAGAGGAGGAGGTGAGGTCCAGCCCGCTGGGGGGCAGGGAGTCCATCAGTCTGGACTCCGCCTTGGTGGCCACGCCCGATCGGCCCTCTAGCTGCCACACCAGCCCCTCGAACTTCTGGCTGCAGGTCTTGCTGCAGTCCTTTGGGTCGGACCCAGCTGGGGGCGAGGGGGGTGCGGACGGCAGGGCGGGGGAGGAGGAGGTAGTCGTAGTGTTCGCGGCGGCAGGCGGACAGAGCTCCCCGATCTGGCCCACGTCTGTGGAGGCGGGGGGCGGTCTGTGTGGGGGCGGGGCGGTGCAGAAAGAGGAGGCGTCGTCCTCCAGCAGGGAGGCGGGGGTGAGGCAGGAGTCCGGGGGGGCGAGCGGGGGCGGGGGCGGGGCCAGCGGGGGCGGGGCCTCACAGAAGCCCTCGTCCACAGGGTCCTCGGGCGGGGCGGAGGGCGGGAACAGCATGGGCCGCGCCCCGCCCTCGCGCCTCAGCTCGTCCTGGATGCGGTGCAGCATGTTGTTGATCAGCACGCGCCGGGCCAGGCTGGGCTCGGGCGCCGCCCGCTGGCTGTACAGCTTCATCAGCGAGATGTTGAAGATGGTCTGCCGCTGGAGCGTGTACGACACCTTGGACGGCCCGTCCGCCGGCCCGCCCGGCGCCAGCGCTTTGCCTTCCACACCGTCCTCATCCTCGTCCAGCTTCCGCTTCACCCCTTTACCCAACATAAATCTGCAGCAGGGACACAGCACGCCGTTAATCACCGCGGAAAAACCTGCCCACAGCATACTACCACCTACAACATGTAGTGATGTTTTAACCCTACGAAGAGCAGGTTCTCACAGTTCTAGAATTGTTTTCAGTTACCAGTAGTGATCATCAAATGGTAAAATGGTCAATGGTTGGCATTTATATAGCGCCTTTACAGCCAAAGCGCTGTACAATTGATGCTTCTCATTCACCCACACACCAACGGCGATTGGCTGCCATGCATTACATCATTACATCAGCATTAGAATGTTAAGTTAAGAACATTCTAGTAGTGATTGTTACATCAGCGTTAGAATGTTCAGTTTTAAACATTCTAGTAGTAATTGTTACAGTACCGTTAGAATGTTCAGTTAAGAACATTCTACTTCACTATTTGCGATCTTACACTTTAATGGTTCATTGCTTGATTGTTAGAAAGATAGGATAAATGTATGCACTTTCAACCAATGAAGTGCTACACAAAACAAAAGCTGGGACATTAAAACACTTTAACAGTTTGTCTAATAACATGGGTAAGCATTCTAAACGTCGGAATTAAAAATATAACAAATGTATTGTTAAAATGGGACAATTTATACCTTTAAAGGTTTGGGTCTCCAAACAGCTCACATAACAAATGGATGTGTCATTTACGGTGTTAATTCTAAGGAACCTTGTGTGAAGCAGCAGGGCTGGCAGTCTTACTGCATGACCAGTGACTCAGCTTCTCCTGTACAACTGGTCACGTGCTGAGAGATGCATATGAATGAACACCAGGACCATTACTGTGTGCGTGAAAACGTGACACACACTCCACTCACTCACACACCCTGAAAACAAGGCTCTGCCTACACAAACCCAGACTACTTTCAGTCACCACGGCAACAAAACTCAGCCTGGCAGAGAGGATCATGGTCTCTGCGACAGGGTGGGAATTCAGCGAGATTCACTGACTCCCTGAATCACCAGAATCAGCAAATCCAACCAAACCAGGAAAAGAACCTTCACCTCTGCTGTGGGATTTATGGAATACTTTTTCCTTCTTTCTCTCTTTTCATTAATCTTTTGTTGATTTGTTGATTTAATTGAGAATCTTCCTACACCCTCACAAACAAGTACCTCAGGATATTTAGCATTGTATTAAGTCACATGTACAGAAGGCAAACTAGCTTCATAACGATGGGCTTCAATAGGAGTCATGATTACATTCAATCTGAAAGGAAGCAATGAACACAGCCTGACTGACCGTCAGAGGAGAATGAAACCGTGGAGCACTAAGAGAGCAACAGCTTCTTACTGTGACCTGAAAAAGGCATCACACACACACACCCTCCTTATGACTCTCCCCACAAGCATTCCCGTTAAGCACTGCGGAAGTGCTGCGGCGTTCCCGAGTCTAATCCCGACCGACAGGCTGTGCGAACGCGCCTTTAACCCCGGCCGAGCCCGCTCCTCCAGGAAGTGCAGGCGGCCGGGCCAGTCACCTCGTCGCCTGTTACCATGACGAACTACGTCAGCTGGGAATCAACCCAGAGAGAGGGAAACAAGGACAGATTTTAACCCTTTGAAGAGGTGGTTTTCTGGAATGTTTTTATTTTTTTTATATTTTTTTTTTCAAAAAAGTCAGTGTTCTCGAGCTCCATTGCTTAAGCTAACATTTTAGTTGTGGTTGTTACATCAGCATTCGAATGTTCAGCTAGGAACATTCTAGTTGTGGTTGTTACATCAGCATTAGAATGTTCAGCTACGAACATTCTAGTAGTGGTTGTTACATCAGCATTAGAATGTTCAGTTTGGAACATATTACACAGAGGAAAAATGACTGTAAAAAAGACACAGAACTGTCTGACAGGACAGAGGTCTAACAACTGCCAAAAAGTACTGGCACAATTCAGTCAGAAGTAGACAGGGAGACATTAGACATTAGACTGAAACAGAGACAGAATCAGTTCAAGTTTGTCAATATGAAGTGTTTATGTAAAGCTTTGGCAACACATAGGCTAGATCGAAATATGTCATTCCAATAATGCATTTTGAATTTAATTATGAGAGACAGAGAGAGGGAGCGAGAGAGAGCTTTTCAGGGGAGAGGGGAAGCAGCTGTACGAGTCATAGTGACTCACGGCAGAGACCTGCAGTAGGGACTCGAAAAACACCACCAAGGCCCCGCTCCTCGGCACAACTCCCGCCCCTCCACTCTGGACACTCTGGCGTATTGGTCATGAGCGAGGCCTGCTGCAGTGTGATTGGCTGTGAACGCTTAAAGGCTGTGTGGGTGGGAGGGGTATGGGGAGGCAGTGGCTGGGACAGAGCCTGACACACTCTCCTGCTCCACTTCCTGACTGTCACCCGACACCCTGTGTGACTGCCAGGCACGTGCGCTAGGCTCCGCCCCTCCAATAACCCTCAGCGGCACTTCAGAGAGTCTCCAGGCACGTCTTCCTCCACTCTCAGGCCTAACAGTGCGCGATCTCACACACACGCACACGCACACACATGCACACACGCACAAGCACAAGCACAAGAAAAATATTTACGTGTGGGACTTTCCGATTCAGAAATTCTGAAACTTCCCTTGAAGAACATAAAAAACTTATCTGGCAAACCCCTATTCCAGATTACAGTGTAAAAGCAAAGATACTAATTTCCTGCGAAATGTTAACTTAACCACAGCAACCGGTAGCAAGGTGAAGTATTCAAAAATGTAATCAAAATAATAAATAAGACATCGGCAACCCAGCAGAGACAACAAACTCTCTCACTCAAAGCTTCCAGCAGCACCTCGTCACATACAGATGGAACCTGAAACAGGGACTCAGAACTACAAACAACAAGAACTACAACACAATGGAATTGTGCTTCCATTAGACTTCCTGGCACAGAAGTACTCCACTTTGCACCAATCAGGACAGCAGTATCCCATTTCTTCACAAGATGGCAGACAATCTGCTGGTGCATAAGGCAGATAGATATATTCTCTAAGAGCCGTGTGACGACATAAAATTCTCCTATTCTGAGGTTAAAATATGTGCACCTTTCTCGCTCTAGGGCTACATGACGTTTCATGCTCTCGCTCTCATCCGATTGGCTGTGCCTGCTTCCTGTTAGGCAGCAGCAGGCTTGTTATTGGACAGAGGTAACAGAGATCAGTGCGTGCTTCTCTGTCTGCTTGATGGGAAGTCTGCAGAATCAGAGTATTATTGTACCTGCTTCTAGTTTACATGTCACCATTTCTAGTTGCGACATGAAGAGGCAAAATAACTGGGACAAAGTTGAGGATTGTAGGATTTAACAGGTATGTGCAGCAGGATCTACAGGCTGCACTATCATCTATAAATGTAGAAGACAAGCAGACAAAAAACAAGGGTACAGAAGCTGGAGTTTCCAGTGATATTATGATCCTGTAATTGGATATCTTCGTCTGCATGCCTCCCCTCCCCCTCCTCTCTTCGCAGTGCTATTTCAGGTCCTGAGGGCAAACGCATGCGTGCGCAGCCACACACACACACACACACACGCGCGCACACAGACACGCACACACACACAGACACACATGTAAACACACACACACAAGCACTACACACATAAACACACACACACACACAGTAGCACCATACAAACATACACATACACACACACACAGACACCAATTCAAATACACACAAGCACCACACACACACACACACACACACACACAGTCCACATCAGTTGTATGAAGCCTTCCGCACACGTGCACACAGAAGAGTCCAACCCCACCTCCCCCACATTCCACTCAACATGAACCCTGGCCCAGGACTGCCGGTGGACCCAGGCTGCCACAGAGCGGTGAGATGAAACAGAAGCGGTCGATACAGTAGGACAGCGTGTCCCTGGGAGAGAGGCCAGTGACAACGCTAAGCGTGAACACGTAGCACCTTTCACAAAATAACTCAATTCACCGACCACAGTTCAGCGTGAGCCTACGCTTCGCCCCGTCTCCTCCTCGGCGGCCGAGGGTTCCAGATGTAATTACGTGCGAACGGCGAAAGCATTCCGAATCTAGGGAGAACATCGACAACGGTCGCTAACGAGAGGCGGCAGATGTCAGCAGCTACGCCGGATGCTAGGCAACGCGCATCGGCGATCGCGAAACAACGTCCTCGCAACATTCAGGTGCCGCGCAGAAGAGCAGGTGGAGACACGGACTAAATTAGCGTCAGCATTTATCCGCGACAACTTTCAGTGACATTTGACAGGGTTCCGCTAAGGTAAACTGGCTAGGGGACAAATTAGGTACAGGTTAAGCTGAGGACAGGGTTTGACGTAGCACTGCATTAGCAGGGTAATTAAGGTTGCATTTCCTCACAGCTAGTGATTCACACAGGCAAGAAATTCAGGTGCCTTGAAGGAAACAGAGATGTTTTCTTTCTGCTCTACACAGCTGTATAAAAGTAGCCTACCTTACACCTTGGACAGGCGGGTTAGCGTACTTAGCCAATGTCTTCCCTCAAGTGTTTAAAAAAAAAAGCGTAGACCCACTTGTTTGGAAAGGGGCTATACAGGGTGAGAAAACACAGACACTTCAGACACTTGGAAGTCAGGTCACCTGGAAAGTATGTCCCTGGTAGCACCCCGGATCCATGAACAAAACAATACATAGGCCTCAGTATACCTATACAGGCAATATACAGCCTGTATGGTTACTTGCTACCGGCAAGCTGGCAAACAAATAAAATAAAATAAATGAAGCATATATTGCTGCTGACTAAAAATCATATCATATGCTATTAGAGGCAAAAAAAAACAAAAAAACAACAACCATTCGTTTTCATGCAACATCAAAGCACATTGTGTCCCATGTAGACGTTTTTTTCTTTTTTGGTGTATGGTCGGCTCCTAATAGCCAGCGCTGGTATTAGCTGCCTCTTGATCACTGTGGCCCCCATCGGCATGGAGCCACACAAAATGAACACTGCAGTCCGAATTGAGTTTACTTTCATCGGTGTCCAGCAACCTGTTTGCCAGCGAGTCTATTTCAAAACGTTTGTACAGCGCTTGCCGTACACACTCCCTACTTGAAAACGTTTGCAGTGGCTGTGACTACTTTGATGCCAACTGCCCTTTTTCGAGCCTGTGGCAAGCAAATGTTATTACAACGGGAGCCAATCAATCAGTCCATTAGCCCGCTGGTCAAGAGGACGGTGCCTTTCTGGAGAGCCACCTCTCGCAGTCAGCCGCAGACCGTCTGTATTAAAGACCAGCCGAAAATAAACTGGGCTGGAGCAGCACTGCTGTGACATAACTACATGGCACCAAAGATTCCCTACAGTAACAAGATACCCCACACACACCACAGTGGTGGCGGAGCTTAAAGCTGAACGGTTGTAACTTTTCGAAACTGAAATTAAACTTCTAGGACGACTGAGCCTGGAACTCCTCAGCTGATTATGGAAAGCCATGAGATTCTCCCTAACGGCATTTAACAATTAATACCATCTATTACTACACAAGCCAGCTATGTATAATCCTTCATTTAAACAGGGGATGCCTCTCATTGAGAAAATGTCTCTTTTTCAGAGAACGGATTCAAGTGGGGAGAGTGAGAGGGAGAACATAGGGGAAGCCCCAGGAGACGTTTTCGGGCTAACGGTCTTGCTCAAAGGCTCTTCCTTCTTCATTCAAGGACCCCGACTTCATTTCTCCAGCCAGCGTCCCTTATTGCCCACCTTGGGCTCAAACCTGCAACTCGGGCAGTCAAGCGACCTACCACTAGGCTGTAGCGCATCATGGCCGTTTGAAAATGTGTAGTACTGCGCACAACTGCCCTCAGCCACGATCACACAAACATGGTGCAGGTCCAAACAGAAGAGGGTTACAACAAAGATTGGAAATGAATCCCAGATTTACACCACCTCGCAGATTTCTGAGTCACCTACATCAATTCAGCCTCAAAAACAACCCAGGTCTAATACATAAGTGTTCAGATGAAACCGAACTATAAGTTTCCAAGAGCCTCCTGCACTAGGATTATCCAACCAATTTATTAGAAAAGAGACCGCATTCAAATGTATCCTATGAGTTATGGATCAAGGCACTGGAAAACAATGAACTTTAACAAATGAGGACTACCAGTTCGCAAACGTAGGTGCACTTTGATCCCTCGGGGACGTACAAATGTTGGTCTTTGGACCATGAAATCACCCGACAGCGGTGTCCCACTACAAGACCCACTGCCTGCCCTAGCCACAGCTCCAATGAGCCACATCACACTCGGTATTCCTACAGGGGGGACATGCCGTATTTTGCCTGTATTCCACAGAAGAGTTAATCATGGTAAAAAATGACGTGACAGTTAAAATATACAAGTACTCTGCTCTAACGAAGACAGTAGATGAGTAGAATCGATTATTATTTTACAACGGCCAAAAACTCTCCACTTAAATAACAGATGTGGAATATTTTTAAGACTTTAATTATACATTTCAACAATACTACACAGTAAAAATAACTTACTCATTCGGCCGGTTGTAAAGCATGAATTAATTTGCAGGGGGAAACAAAAACCAGATTTTTTTTTGCACATAACTAAATCACGTCACGCAAATCTCATAGATAACTGACAATACAATCGCCGCAATAGCGGTCCTGGCCAAAATGAATGCGTTACACTCAAAACACATCCACACTGCTTGGCTAAACAGGCGAATCGCGATACGTTGCTTTTAAACTTCCTGTACTTGTGCATGCGAGTCACTAGTACACTAGTCGGTGCCAAAGTTTTCCAGATTATCTGTTAAACAAACGGCCCGGTCAGTCAAATATACCAGCTACTGGTAAACGAATGGGGTCTTTAAAACAAACATTTAATTAAATACACATGCAAAAGAGTACAATCAAATGCATGCCTAAATGCAGATTTTTTTTCAGGGCATCTAACTTAAGAGAAGTGGTTGACAAGAACGCAAGAAACGAGTCCCGTTTTGTTATCATACATGAAGAAATTCTTGAAGCGTAAGCGTATAAACTGGAATACATTATAATCTAAAAGCCTATTTATACATTTTCATGAAAGAAGCAACATAACACTATGGCTTCGAGGTCGAATACGGTGCATTTGTGATAAAGCTAGATAGCTAGTCTAGATAGTAGTTTGGTTACATCGACCAATTCGGACGTAGGCAACTTTACAATACAAAATCAATCATGCTCCGTATCCGACTTAGTGAGCGTTCAACGGTGTAACCCTTTAGCCGGCTAGCGGGCTAGCTAAGGACAAAACCGAAAGAAAATCGCCTAAGAGCAGCCAAATAGCGATTCCGCGAACAGCTATCCAGCTTATGCTTCTAATCGAATGCATCGCCAAACACTAAAACATAAACAACTCATGCAAATGACATAACCTACCATGCTTTCCATGACACTGCAGCCAGCAGTAGGCTAGAACGCAAGTTTACTCCAAAATTACAATCAGAAGGTCAACCGCCACTAAAATAGCTTGCATCGAGATCGGGACTGACACCTCTCGCTAGCTACGGTAGCACGACGTTCGTGCAGCTGAACTTTGGCTACAGACCAACACGAGCTTGCGATAACCGCCTGACCACAAATAACCGAAAAATACTTCTCATAAAAACAATAGTAACACTTATATTTGTAAGCGTTTCCTGGATATCATCACAAGCTCTTACCTATGAGATATAAAAAGGCAAACAACATTTAACGTTACAGTAATTCCAACAACATTATCGAGTAGTTTGCAAGCTAAGTTGACTAGATGCGCTATATTTAGCCAATTTATATTTCAGATGTCTGAAAGCTGCACTTACCACATTTAGTCCCACCTGAGGTTTTAAGTGAAACATCGGGATTACTCGTTGGTAAATAGAGCTTGTTTAAAAACTAAACCACTGCGTCCACTATACCCTCCTTCGCTACATTGTCTTCAGACTCTGCACTTTCCAGGCGACAGTGAGCGAAGATCCACAGGCACACAATGGCGTTCCGGTGCGGAGAGACAAATTCCCCACCACTGGTTAGCCTGCTAAAAACCAAGACAGTGCCGTCAGCTGCGCTAATGCTGTCCCCGAAAAGAATGACGTATAGTGAGGCTTCAGCTGTGCAGTACGCCGACAACACTGTCTGGCTTTGGTGAGTTCCGCCCCTCATACACACTATTGCTCAGCCTGCGTCCTTTCTCCTCCCCCTCCTCGTTTGCTCCGCATACACTTAGCAGCTGGGAGAGGGACCAAGCAACCGCAACGATAGCCAGCCTGCTACATATGCCCCTTCTTCGCCTAAGTAGCCAATCAGAGAGGACTCTGGGCTTTCCTCTCCCGGTCGCTCATGGTTCATGCATGTGCCTTTATCCCATGGGGAAAAGTAATGCTTATTTTTTTGTGCCCTTGCGAAAAAGTCCTATCTGTGTGATACCAGGTCCATGTACGAGTTTACGGTGGGCTACAAAAACTTCAGTATTGCCTACGAACAATATCAATATCATAGGCTACAGTCAGCGACGCTGAACGGGCGTATCTTCATAACGCACCACGCCGCGAGAAGCGGCCCTGCAGAGAGAGCGAGCGACCACAAATATTTGAAGCATTCGAGTTATTTAACAAATTGAAACCGGTCAACAACTTCACTTACTAGACACATTAGTATTTGCATAGAGCAAAAGTAATTTGAACATTTTTATTTATTTCTACGTACTGTTTTAGTCAGACCAAGCAATGTAAAATACAGTCATGCAACTACCAATGGGACAAAAACTATAACTGTTTTCTAATCTTTATCAGCCAGCTGTCCCCTCCCTGTCTCTCAGGAAAGCAGCTAACTTGTTAAAAAAAAGCTTCCTATAGTGTAGTACAATTCAGGTCCATCTGATAATTTACCTTTTCCCCCATCTTAATAAAAATTGGCTCTTGTAACACAAGTGCCACATGTGGACTGTGACAGATGGACAGGCCTATGCCTCCACACTGCATTAGCTGGGTTTCTGTAATGGCGTTGTGTTACATTGACTGTGTGAAATCAAGCCTTTTCAGATTGAAACAGAATGACTGACATGCCATCAGAACTGGGTGAAACGAGTAATTCTTTGGGATTTAAATACTTTTGCCTGATGAATCATGGGTGAGCCAACCGAGAGGACCATAAGGCAGGGCTTGCACTTTATTAGGGTATTTTATAGGTTTCAATAGACCAGACGAGCTCAGGACAGTGTAGAAAAGTATATAAATCCCAAACAATTTCATATTTTGACCAAGATCTGCTTGCCATCAATTCATTTACAGTAGGTAATTCCAAGGAGCAGTTAATCAACAATCAGACAATCCAGCGGATTTGGATGCGCAAAAATAAATAATTCACTCGTACGCACTGACTGTGGTGTGTCCCCAAAGCCAAAGCAAGCCTACTTGAATAATTAACCCGAGATAACACAGGAAGTGCGCAACTGGAATAATCTGTCTTCAGAAATGTATCTGGATGTACGTATTTCTCACTGTATGTAGAAAACCGGTCAAACAGGTATTTGATGAGCACAGCAACTGCATAATATTGACTGAGGCGCACAGGCAGAGAACATATGGATGAGCCCCCTTCTGCTGGTGGACTGATACAGTCAGTGGCCTACAAAGCCTCTTACACTGCATTTCAGTCTCTAATATCAGAAATATCAAATAAAATTTTTTGGACAAACCAATAAAAACTAATATGAAATGCCCTGCCTGCAGAAATCAAATCATATCTAGACCAAAGAGCTTATAAGGAGGAAGCTGTACAATGTCAGATTTATAATAATAAGCGACACCGCCACATATTTCTGGCACTGGTTTTAGTGATGAAAGGTGTTTCAATTTGCGCAGTTTGACTTTAATAAATTATGAGAGGATGTCTCAAATACACGCTGACAGCAGTTCAGTTTGTCCTGTCGGCCATCTTGCCAGGCATCGAGCAGGAGGATGAGCAGATAGCACAAGCGAGGGTAACGTGTGCAGGTTTGTATTTCCCTCCTCTCTCTCACTGCTTTCCTGTAAACAGGCACCTCTCTGGGACCTCAGCAGGGCATGAGTCCAGGTGCATGATGGGAAGCGTGCCAGCATACATCACTCCACTCCATTCATAGACTTTTTATTGGTGGTTACCGCTTGGCTGTACTGACTGGATAGAAAAATAGCTGACCAAATGGCAAAAATAAAACTATGATATCTTACGCAATAATACACGAAGAGTGAGATATTTTCACTGTTGTGCTGCGTTTGCATAATCACAGCACAGCAGTGACAATATGTGTGACCCCAACTCCTGAAGCTGGGCCCCTGACTCTTGCATCACTGCATAGAACTCCTGCTGTGCCTCAGTGTCAGTCACACGGCTCAACTGTACCATCAGACGCACAGTGACCATGAAGAGTACCTGGTCTGTTCATTCCTCAGAAGGAAATTCAATTAAATTCAATTCACGAATGTACAAATCTCAATAAAACATTATTTTAATAAAATATTAAATTCATGAAGTGAATTTGCTCTAACCCTGATTGGCATTCAATTCAAATTCAAGCTGCACAGATGTTCTTTTAATTTTTTAATTATGGTTCCAATTAAGGCCACATATGCTTCAGCCATAACCAACAAAACACTTGTATTTGCTAAATATTCGATTAAAATTGGACATCCTGTAAGTGCAGTCTGGTCACTCCCAGCTCCATTGTGCGTGTAATTGGTTAATGCTGCTGTGTTGAGCTGGTTGAAAACTGTGGCAGCAGCTTATTCTGAACAGCTGAAGAACACGAGCACCACACTTCGATCAGTCCATTCACAAACCCAGACCGCTCTTTCATAACAAACCCTGCATGAAAAGAGCTTCCACGACAGCAAGGTCTGGCAAAGGTATCCCATACCTCTTATAGTATACCTTATAGTATAGCAGCCGATAGAATAGTTGCCGTGGCCTTGTGTTAGCTGTGCTGACAGGTCTTTCCATTCCCCTTTCTGAAGAATCCGGAGCAGCGTGACTCCTGCAGTAGTTCTGTGATCCCGACACAAGGGTCTGGATTCAATCAATGATCGTTCTTAGCTTTCGCTTAAAAATAACTGCCTGGTTTGCAGGTTTGCCGAACTCTCCTCATCTGAAAACCCACATGGACATGCGCTGGACTGACTGCTGTTACCAGACCTAAGCTCAATCACAGCCTCACAAACATCTCCCGTCGCGCTGTTCCAAAATGGGCACCGATTATGTTCCCAGTTTTTCCCAGTACCACCTCTCTGGATCCAGCGTCCTAGCAGACCCTTTCCCCGAGATACCTAACGGAGCCTGGACATCCGACAGCTTCCCAGTCCATCGCCACCCCAACCCGAGCGAGCCCCGGCACGCCACACAGGGTGGAGAAGAAACCCGATATCTACACGACTGCACCAATTGAACTATGCACCGCGAGAGACAACGGACACCCGAGCCGAAAATCTCATCCGCTAGGATTTCTCTTACCTCTATGAGGGGGGGACGATTAAAGTTTCATGAGAGACACGGCAGAGGTGGAGCTCTCTCACGGCCGTCGACGCTCTGCGTGCGCTGCGGGCCGAGCCTCGCCGTCGTCTGTAGGGGCCGTGAGCCGCGCCGCGCCGCTCGACGTGCTCTCCTTAATAATGGACGACGTCGACAGAAGGTGCGCGGTCAGGTCTGCCGTTGGGCGTCTGCTGCGGGAGCGTGAGAAAAAACCGGCCCGTATGCTCACCTATTTTCAGTCTGGCGTGCGCTAAAGACGGCAGAAGGCTCCGCCGCCGGCCCTCTCTCGTGTTTCGGGAGCCCCGGGAGCGGTGCGCGCTAACAGGTGGGACACGGCACACACTGCGCCTTTCCCCACGAAGCCTAAATCTTGAGCACAAACAAAGAATTATCAGTCTGTGTGGGGCTGCTTTAATTCCACCCAAAGATTGTGAAATTGCACATTCATTGTGAGTTGGTAGTACACAGTGTTAATGCCAGTAGTGCACTGTCATTGAAGCAAGTGCAGTTTTTAGCACAGTTATTCGCTGGCGGTTTCCCCCCCCCCTCATCATTTGTTTTCTTAACTAAACTGCGACTGTAAGGGGAGGTGGTTCTAAATAAAGCATTGGAGTCAAAAACAGGAAACAGCTCCCTGAGTAATGAGAGTGGGACTGAGCAGCTCTGGCTCCTGGACTGAACCCACAGCGGCACTCTGTTCCCTACCAGAGCGGCCAGCACAGCCGCAGAGAGGCTCCCCACGCTCCCCACCGCCCTCCCCACTGTTTACACCCCCTAATCTCTCACCAGACTCACCGTCTCTGCAGACGGGGGTCAGGTTAGGCCAGTAAACTACCCACAAAATGGTGTGTGTGTGTGTGTGTGTGTGTGTGTGGGGGGTGGGTTCATAAAAGGATAAGCGATTCCTTTAGGCTTTTACTCCTGAAGACGGAAGTCAGCAATTAGACTGATTAATTGGGAAAGTGGAGAGGGTCGTGGATTCGGGAAGCAAACTGCCAATCTTAGATTTCAGGTAATTAAGGACTTTGTCACAAGGCATTTGTGCGGTGCAGAAAGGCAGTGCTCCCGGGCTCTCTGCCCTATTAAAACCACACCGTCACGCAGACAAAGGGGAGGCCTGATTATAGTGCACTTAATTACATGGCCTTTCAGGGCAGGAACAACGCTCCAGCCTGTTGTAGCAGCTGAAGCCCTGGCCGCCTGCTCTCTCTCTCCCCTGCAGTGAACGGGCCTGGCTCGCCCCGCTCCCTCTCTCTTTCTCTCCCCTGCAGTGAATGGGCCTGGCTCGCCCCACTCCTGCTGTCTCTCTCCTGCAGTGAATGGGCCTGACTCTCCCTACTCCTGCTCTCTCTCTCTCCTGCAGTGAACGAGCCTGGCTCGCCCCGCTCCCTCTCTCTCTCTCTCTCCTGCAGTGAACGAGCCTGGCTCGCCCCGCTCCCTCTCTCTCTCTCTCCCCTGCAGTGAACGAGCCTGGCTCGCCCCGCTCCCTCTCTCTCTCTCCCCTGCAGTGAACGAGCCTGGTTCGCCCCGCTCCCTCTCTCTCTCTCTCTCCTGCAGTGAACGAGCCTGGCTCGCCCCGCTCCCTCTCTCTCTCTCCTGCAGTGAACGAGCCTGGCTCGCCCCGCTCCCTCTCTCTCTCTCTCCTGCAGTGAACGAGCCTGGCTCGCCCCGCTCCCTCTCTCTCTCTCTCCTGCAGTGAACGAGCCTGGCTCGCCCCGCTCCCTCTCTCTCTCTCCCCCCTGCAGTGAACGAGCCTGGCTCGCCCCGCTCCCTCTCTCTCTCTCTCCTGCAGTGAACGAGCCTGGCTCGCCCCGCTCCCTCTCTCTCTCTCTCCTGCAGTGAACGAGCCTGGCTCGCCCCGCTCCTTCATTATTTAGCCGGGCCCCGTTAGCGCTGCAGCCCTACAGCAGCTGCCGCGCGCCGGCGACCTGCGTCAGAACGGGTATCTGATTGTAAACCTCAGCCAGGAGGTCCACACAGGTGCTCAGGAGTCAATGGGCTGAAATCTGATTTAATTTCAGCTGTTATTTATTCAGTATCCCTGCGGTGGTGTTTTAATTAATAAGCCACCTGGTGGAGGTAGAGCAGCGTGTGAAGATGCCGTCATAGGAGCAGAGGCAGTGCCACCGTTACCCAGTCTCATTGCCCCCCAGACGGCTGCACCTACAAGATGGGGGTATCACTGTGAGTCAGTCATGCCCCCTGCAGGGTTTAAAAATGGAAAACAGCACAACACAGAGACAGCGAGCGCCAGCTCACATCACAAGGGGGTGGGAGCGCCGCAGTACTGCAGCCGCGGCCATGAAGGAGCTCCCAGTGGACAGCGGTCTGAGGGCAGCCACACTGGACACAAAGACATGAGCATACACAACCTCATGTTCCTGCTCCTGGGGGAAGGATTTCCTGTGCATTTTGGGGGGGGAGTAGCAGCTGCCAGCCAGCAGATAGTTGCCGTAGTCCAGAGGGACAGTACCAATGCTTGGACCATGAGCCAGGTGGAGTAGGTGGTAAGGACGGATTCTCCGCAATTTATACAGGAAGATTCTGCATACCCGGGTCACCACTGCAATGTTCTCTGAGAGGGACAGCCTGTTGTCCATCATCACTCACATTTTCCGTGCACTTGGGGATGAGGTCACCGTGGTATCTCCTAGCAAAATTAAGAAAAGCAAAAGCAAAAAAGATCAGGGAGGGGAGAGGTTAAAGCAGGGATGAAGATTGGCTCCGTCTTACCTGGGTTGAGCTTTAGATGGTGGTTGGCCATCCAGCTCTGGATGTCTCTCAGGCAAGCAGAGATATGGAGAAAAAGGGAAGAAAGAGTTGGGTGTCACCAGCATAACAGTGACATGACATACTATGACCAGAGATAACAGGGCCCAGGGATCTAGTGTAGATGGAGAAGAGGGGACTGAGGACTGAGCCCTGGGGAACTCCTGTGACAAGTGGACATGGGGCTGATACTTACTGGCCCAGGTACCTTGGGAGGAGCATCCGGAGAGGTAGGGCTCAATCCAGTCTTGGGCTGTGCCGCAGATCCCTGTAGCTCCCAGGGACGATAAGAGGATGGAGACAGAGAGATCTAGAAGGATCAGAACAGAGGAGAGGGAGGCTCGGGCAGCCTGAAGGCATTCGTTGACGGAGAGGAGCGCGATAGAAAAGGATGAATAGATACTGGGAAGTAGTTCTGGATGACAGAGGGGTCGAGAGTGAGCTTCTTCAAGAGTGGGCCCTATTGAACAATGAGGGGAAACATCCAGAAGTCACGGAGGAGTTCACAAGAGAGGTGACAAATGAGAGGATATCTGGTGTGATTGTCTGGAGGATAGATGAGGGAATGAGGTTGATTGCTCAAGTGGTAGGGCGGTGGGAGAGCAGGAGTTGGGAAACATCAGTGTCTGTGAGGGGAGAGAACGGGTCAGGCACAGAGAGAGGGGTAGGCACTGAGAGGGGGTCAGGCACAGGTAAGGGGGCAGGCAGAGGGGTGGTGGTGGTCATGAACTAGCTGCAGAACACTGCGAAGTCATCTGCAGTCATGGAGGACTGAAATGGGGGAGGAGGTGTGCTGGGGAGAGAAGAGAAAACAGAGACATTGACGACAGTTAGAAGTGGATTTTAGAATTTTGGTTTGATAGTAATCTACCTTGGCTGCGGTGAAGGCAGAGAGATTGGTTGGAAGAAAGGTCAGATGGATCCCTGGATGCACAGACAGAAATTCTGACACATCTGGCACATAGACAGTAAGACAGACGCATATAGACAGACAAGGACACAGACAGTGACAGCCACAGACACAGAAAAAGGCAGGGCAGCTTGGCCTGACTCAACCTCTCACAGAGACTGGAAACAATTTGGAAAGGAGGCAGGGCCGGGCTGGGCAGAGTAGGATAGGGTGGGGAGGGTTCTCACTCCCTGCCTTAATCCTCCACAGGACACAGCTCGGGATGTCCCAGCGCGGAGATTAGGAGAGACGCTTCAAAATGTACATTTTTTCACTGAAATTAATAGAAAATAGCCCAAATATGTTAACACCAATAAAATATGGGCAATTATTTTTTAGGTCTATATATTTACATTTTCCTCTAGTAGTTTGATATGAAATTGGCAAAAATAGCAGAATCATATTGTTAACTGCATCTTCATTCATTCGCAACATTATGATCTCAGCCATTCTTTTGTCTGTATGCATGTATATTTTGTAAACCTGAAATGTAGTAGCAGGACTTGACAAATGCCGGTGGATGTTACTGCAGAATTAAAGATGGAGACGTCACCCCCACTGTGTCTGCAGTCACCACAGGGCAGGTGGCCATCTCTCCCGTGGGTTTTTACCTACAGTCTATGGTTTTTACAGGCGCCAAATGTCTGATTCGGTGACTAGGGTCTGATTTCACTAGGGTCCGGTGCCTGCTCTGCACTACTTAATTTTTCTGTGTTCACATTGTCATGGTTATCAGACAGAACACACAATAACTTATGACCAAGTTTAAAGATCTAGATCACTCTCCACCCCACCCACCTGCATATAAAACACATAAATAAACTAACGACACTGCTGGACTGTGTTCTTCTTAAGAAAGCATTGTTTGCACTTTCATAAGCTCACTCCTACAACAGCTCTCCGCCCGTATCTGTGCTGTTCCTCTTTAATTAATTAATTAGTCTTGCTGTGTGCAACTTGAAATACAGCATTTGCATTGACCGAGAGATCATTTCAAGAGACACAAAAGAGAAGGAGAAGAAACAGGTTTCACATACAGGTTCTGGAACCAACTTTCTTTGAATTCTATACTGCCTTAATACAAAAGAGCTCAGGAAGGAGAACTCCGCTTCATTGATGAATCATTTAATGGGATGTAATCCCTTGGTATTAAGGTCAGAGGTTCACAACAAGGCCCGATCCATTTCAGGATTCTCTGCCAACTCTTAATTATTTAATTAGCCCGCTCATATCATGATCTGGCATTTTTATTTAAGCGCCAGCCGCAGGCTTGTGTATCCTAAATATTTCACTGTGCTCAAGTACAGGAGTGAACTATCAGAGTTTACAGAGCTGTCAGAAAAATAAGACTAAGGCAATTGGTTGGAACAAAGACAGATCGGCCCCCCAGAACCATAAGAGTGAGCACCCCTGATATAACAATACTATTTTGCTGACACTTTTATCCAAAGAGACAAATTGATGATTTCAACAAACATATGCATGTATTAACAATCAATCGTTTATACCTTATTTAACCTTACCTTTGACTTCTAAAAAAAAGAAGGTATACCAGAGAATCACAACTTTAAAAAAAATATAGTTAAATAGTTAAAAAACGGTAACATGAAATTCCATGATCAATTTCACACACATCCACTTTTTTGACCTTTCCTCTGAAAACAAACTGTCACTTTCCTTAAATGTGAGGCAAAACGTGGAACCCAGGAGAAGGCTTATGGGGCTGTCATAATAGACAGCTTTATGATAAGGGTGGAGTAGAGCTTACTGCACCCCACTGACATAATTAGGGGGCAGGGAACAGGCCAAGCGTTGAAGAATGCAGTCTCTCTTCTGTTTGGCCTGGTCTAAGCCAGCCTCTGTTCTGCAGGGCCCGCACTGGATCACAACTGTGCCTGGATCAGTACAGAGACCTGCAACGGGCATCAGTCCCCTGGTGAACAATCCAGCTCTGCCAGCTTGACAATTGAGCTGATCAAGCTGGTCATAAACTGGTCTAGCTAGGTATGAGCTGGTCAACCAGCATGGCCAAGCTAGTCATAAGCTGGTCTAGCTGGGTATGAGCTGGTCAATCAGCTACCAGCTGTTTCAAAACCTAGCTTGAGCTAGAATCTACACACAACTCAACATCACAACCACACCCAAGGGCCACTTCAGTAGAGGAATGAGAAGATTATTTTTTTTGGGAGGGGGGGTTTCTAGGACCAGGTGAGCTTCTTGCACCAATAGTAGCAGCTGCCCCTTAGCAGGTGAAGCCATCCAGGTATACTCTTCCTCCTCCTCTTCCTCCCCCTAACGTCCGGATCATTAGGATCTGGAACATGACCTCATTTCATGTTTAGTTGTTGGGGTAACTTCTTCAACAGAGTTCTGGAAACCGGTTTGCAACCCCACAACATGAAAGAGTGAGGCTGAAAGGATATGAAGTGCAGTGATCCAGATGTCTCAAATCCTACTTTTCTTTAAATGCTCAGGACTGGGCCTTCCCAGTATGACAGCATGTTCACGCCCAGAAATAAGACCCCCTATTTATCTTTCATTATTGCTTTCTTCTGAGTATCCCCTCACAAATTAGCCATATGCTTAATATACTGAGACCAATCTCAATAATTGCAACAGGAAATATAATCTCCAGGAGTGATAAGATAAATTTATTCAACTCCAACTCTAAATCGTGACATAATTACTAGAAATATTTTGGAATATAATGTAAGAAGAGTAGAAAAAACATTCACTGTCATGTCAAGTTGCAAGTTGTTTTTGTAGTGACTGACGCATTGCTGGTAAGACCCAAGTAATTAGCTAAACTAGAAATCTAATCTAAAACAAGCTAATAATGTACATTAAATGTTTTGAGAATAAAATTGGTCTCCTTTTAAATGTCATGTTTGCGAAGAACAACCCTTACTCCACAACCCTCAAAATCACTCACTTCTGAGACCGCCCCAAGCTCGTGTCCCAGCATGCAGCAGCAGTGTACGGAGCCGAATGCGCAGGTCACAGTCGGGGGGGTGTTGGGGGGGGTGCGGGGTACGGGTCGGCGTGTGAGAGATGGTCCAGCAACAGGGGTTCCTCAGACGCAGGCAGGTTGGTGAGAGACGCCTGCATCAACAGCCAGTAAACAGGCCCCCCATGAAACTCTCGCAGGCTGCTGTGCTGAGAGCTCAGGACTCTGGGTGAAGAGTTAACCTGGCGGCCAGCTCAAAGCTTCAGGTGGAACCACTCACAGAGCATCCATTTACAACCCATACGAGTGGAGGTGATATAGTTCTCTGAGCATTGGGGGGGGGGGGGGGGGGGGGGGATTGTGAACCGAATGCACTTCCTGTGTTTCATAAAGAACATCCCATCCTGCAGGTCTCTGCCTGGCTTCAGTGTGACCTGGTCAGGGAGCCACAGCCGGCTGAGTCAGTCAAACAACTAACAATGTAGCCTCTTTCTAAAGCCATCATTTGCCAAACAAATTACGAAAGTATGAGTTTACCTGACTGATGAATCCCCCTGGAAAATGACCACATTATTCTTCATGATGAACATAGCGATTTCAAACGTTACCTGGCACGAGATACATTTCAATAGGAATTTCAAGTGCAGTTTGCTACAATGCAGGGGTTCTGCTTTCTTGTTGAATTGAAAGGCAGTATACTCTGGGGTCCCCAGGGACAGTGGTTCATCAACCACAGTTATTTTTTACAGTGAAACGGCTGAGCCCAGAGCACAAGCTCCATCTTTTTTAAGTATATTTTTGCCTAGACCTGGAGCAAGCAGGTTCCTATTCAAATTTAAGTTGAAGCGCAACAGCACTGCTTTTGTACCTATATCACAATGGAGAAGTATATGAATGATTGTCATAAATCAACTACTGTCAAATTATGCCAGTACCACAATTCAAATTTCACGTGTAATAATACTGTAGCTACTATTGTAGTAACAATGTTTGCAATTGTTAAACTACCCTTTTTACAGTAAATGAAGTTACGAAAAGCACAACAAAATGAATTAATTAATTCACATATTTCTAGCATAATTTCCCAAAAATATGGTATACTTCACTGAAGTTAAATTAAGACATTTTAGGACAAGTTAGTAAATGAACAAGACACCGAAAAATTAGCAAGTGCAAGGTCTACAGTGCGTGTCATGTATTATGAAGAAACAAACCGGTTGTGATTGTGATGTGTTTATTTCCATTTCACTGATTGCAACCAAATGGCTTGAAGAGAGTGCCATGCTACAATGAGTGAGTGCATGCTAAATATTTACACCAAAATGATGGAGCTGCCTATTCTGATTCTTTCACAGTCAAGGTCAAACCCACCATAATTTGTTTTTCCACTTGTTCATGAAACCACGCTGTAAACAGGATAGCAAAATCATCTTTAAACGGTTTTGTGTCTTTTTATGTTATGCCTGAATCCCCTCAGTTACCATGTTTAATTGGAAATAAAAAGCATAAAGAGAACTCATATTGATTAGCACTTAAGATTAAACATGTATTGTTCAATTTTTTTTTAAATTTAAGATTGAGATCGTGGACCGGGGAGGGGTGGTGGCTGCTAAAACATTCACAATTACACATGGTGGTTCAGGCAAGACAACTGGCTGGTCTGGGATACTATTTAGGTGGCTACATAGTGCCCCCCCCCCCCCCCCCCCCCCCCCTTAATTACAATGCCAGTGGTGCAGCCATCAACACATGACTGCACGGTACTGACAAGGACTCAGAATATGATAAATATGTGTAAACAACTTTCCATAAAGGAGTCATAACTGCCCATATGTTGTAAATTAATTTACGCCCATACTTTAAGGAACGTCTTCTTAGAAACTGAATACATAATATGCCTACATTTCCAAACAAAATTTTGGTTGTGATGTCTCAAAACCATTTCTTTGCACTTCCATCTTCAAGAGTAGAACATTGCTCACTTTTCAGAAAGCCTCATGACAGGAATCAGAATTTGAATATTTAAAATATTTCTAAGGAAAATACTTCAACGATCCAAAAAACTCACTTTTGGGATGCAAATGTCTAACACTTGTTCTGGTGTGCATTGCAGTCCTGCCACAGAAATAGCAAATAGCAATAGTGAACAGCTTCAGTGCTGGACAATGACTGCTGATGGTTTAAACTGTAAAATCCACCCCCTTGAACAACTCCCAGCAACACATACCAAACCCTAATCTGGATTATCAGCAAAATTAGAAGTGCCTGTCTAATCCACCATTGACAATCTGCGTCTGTAGCCATTGACAACAGCCTGCGGAGTAAATGGATGCAAGCATGAGTGTGTATACCCATGCCATATCAGGTCCAGTGGGAGTCTTTCCCATACTGAAACCATTCTGCAAATATTAATAGCATGGGACACATCTAAATAAATGGGACAAAAAATAAAAGCGAAGATGAAACAGAATAAAAAGAACAAAGTAACTTTTTTTTCTACTTTAATTATATTGTCATGAGTACATTGCTTTCAGATATTGCTTTAATAATACAACATCACAATTACAAATGCAGTAGATAATCAAAATGGTCTTCGCAAATGTGTAACCGTAGCCTACTGTAGCTACCTACCCTCGTGTTTGTCCGGACAGTTACGAATTCTAGAGCACGAGTACTTTGGCGTAACACCTCGAGATCACATTAGTCAGTAGAAAGGTCCAGAGCGGCAGCTGAATGAATGACACATTCCAAGACCAAACATGTAGTGTAATTTCGATCATCTGAACCGAGAGCAAATATGCCACTACAAAATTAACAGTTCCGGGATAACGCCAGCAGGGGAAACTGAGGATGTTGCGTTACAAAACAGTTATGTAAGGCTAAAGCAAATGTGTCCTGCTTTAGGCTATAGCAGGGGATTGCTCGATTATAATCTATCATTTTGCCAGCCATATTCTGGTGGGTCTAAGTAAAGAATGATCACTTGTGATTGTGGCACAGCTCCAGGTTAGTTAGGTAGCCTATTACGGTTTCAGTGGTTCAGTCTTTCAATGGTTTCAGTCTTATGTTCCAGGTCCAGGAAGTTATGCATCCAACATAGCAACGAAGGCGTCACAGATAAACAAAAACAGAACAACGTGTCTTTGACAATTACACACATTAGCTAGCTACTACCCATTCGCCCTGTTTGGAAAGGCTGTACTGTGCGAATACACAGCAGGACGGGCCGGAAAGAGAAGTCAAGTTCACGTCTGCCAAATTGACTGCACGTGCAGTGCGTATCAGTAACGCCAACATCGCTACCGTTCCAAGAGAGCGAAATCATTCTTATGCATGAACATATTCAAGGTCAGTTCAACTCTTAACTCGATACCTGATCAAATAAAACCGCCATATTTTCTATGTACTCCCTAGGATTTCAGCAGCGTGAAATTGAATTTAGGCAAAAGTTAAGAGTTGTCTAGAAATCCTATTTACAAAAAGGGGTGCTTCATGCATTGCACATGTTTAAGTAAGGTTTAATTGGATTAAACAATTAAATTTAAGGATAAGACAATACATTAAAGATGTTTTTGAAATAGTTGATAATACGGTAGCTTGTTGTGGACAATGCAAGTTCTTGCTGCCCCCTACCGTTCAATATTGCACTAGGAACAGGTATTAATCCTGTCGCTTTTCCTGCATGATGTGAGAAGTAAACCCAACAGATTGGAGCTCAGAAAATTATCCTAATTAAATCTTACAGTCCCAATTCCTCCGATCACTGAAAGGCAGAAGATGGGCGTTTAAAAGACCCTGCCTGTGTCTCTGTGGTTGGGGGGACAACTCCCATCTCCCTCTTTCCACACATGCAGTCCAGCGTTACCATAGCAAGTCAATTCCGATCCCAGCATCCCAGCAACCAGGCTGTCCCTACACCGGTCTTTAACGCACACACATGGCTGCCTGCTTCCATTTTGTATAATTATATGAGGTCAGTTGGAAGTGTACAGAGGGTCACTGGTTGATGTTGCTGGGTAAAACCATGATGAGTGTGGCCTGCAAGCCCACTGTCCCATATCCAGTGATGGAGGGGGGGGCTATAGCTTTGGTGTGGGGATGCATAATGTACCCAATATAGTTCCTTTTTGCAAAAGACTTTGACAGGTTTTGTGTGCATTTTGCTGGGCAGCACCTGAACTGAGGGTAGTGCTCTATAATGGTGCTTTGAGGCAGGATCTCTGAAGGTGTATATTAGATTAGTCTATGTAAATGCGGACAACAGAATTACTACAACACAAGACGTATTTATCTTAAAGGTACAATAGGTAAGATTCTTGTGTTAAAACATTGCTGCAAGACCATTGTAAATCCCTTCCTATCATTGAAAAAGGCTCACTGACATTACCCTCTGCCTGTGTTTATAGTCCTTAAATTCAGGTTTCAAAATATACACTTGATGGCCTGACACTCTGTACCAAAACATTGTATAACTGTACAATAATTCAAGCTCTTTGGTTGAAATTGGTTCTAACTGCCACAGCCACTGGCGTTTCAACGTCAGCGCGTTCGCAGAGAAGGGGTGGGATAAACAGTGTTGTGGTTTGAAGGTGTTTGATGCTGCCATTCCTCTCTAGACTGTTGGAAGTCTGAAATGACCTATTTAGAAATCAGAGTTCAGAAATCACAGATAAAGAACTTAAGAACAGGCTTTCTGAAGGAGGCATATCTGCATAAACTTTTTTTTTAATTGTATAGTCCCAACCTTTACAATAGCCAGATTCCTTTTTGCAAATGCAAATAACATTGGCATTTGGCTAAGCTTCAGTGATACAATGGTTTGAAAGATTCGAAAGGCTCCATCATATTCAGCAGTTGGATTGCAAGTCATTGGTATTTGTCTGAAGTAGGGGCGACATGGCTCAGGCAGTAAGAGCAGTCGTCTGGCAGTTGGAGGGTTGCCGGTTCGATCCCCCACCCGGGCTGTGTCGAAGTGTCCCTGAGCAAGACACCTAACCCCCAAATGCTCCTGACGAGCTGGTCGGCGCCTTGCATGGCAGCCAATTGCCGTTGGTGTGTGAGTGTGTGTATGAATGGGTGAATGAGAAGCATCAATTGTACAGCGCTTTGGATAAAGGCGCTATATAAATTCCAACCAACTAAACATAGCCCATTTGGAAAAGAACATTTGCTAAAAGGCAGTCGGGTAATGTAATCCTTAAGTATTCAACTTATTCTTCAGGGTTTTTAAATGATCCATTGTGAAATACAAAAGATAAGAGAAATCGTTGTCGATATATAAATATATGAATGATATTTACACATACAAGTTATTGTAATATATTATGAATGGAAGTACAAACATACACAAAACGTATGTGCGACAAATTATCACATTCTGAGCAAGAACTGTATTTAATGATGGTTACAGTAAAAACCTTTTCTGTGATAAATGGCAAAATATGTGTGATAATAGAGTCAAACATATTGCGCACATATTGGCAGAACTCTGAGAATTCACCCAAAGTCACTAATCTATACAAGTAAAATGCTAATCAAGTTTATTCACACGGATTGTATGAGCGTTTATGGGTTCCTCTGATAGCCTCAGCTAATATCCTTACAGTGTTCAATAGTGTCGTTAATAGCGTTAAACACAGTTAAACCCCTCTGTTATTTGTGCTGCTAAGAACTTGGTCTGATAACGTGTTGGATACATAAGCTGTATTATGTTATTAAAATTAGATCACATAGAAGGAAATCAAAAAGACAGTACAACTCAGTACAATTTATTCAGAATTACTTTTATATCTAAATCGCCAATCAATAACCCTCACCGGAATATCAATAGGCTACTACTTGCTGTTTTAAGCTTTCCAGTACAATGCAAGAACAAATAGCAATCTTTCTAAAGACACTGCAGTACAAAGCCAAAATATTTATGCTTAAAAGGAAAAATATAATTAATTTCACATACAGATGAAGAGGAAAGCTGGTAGGAACACACCGTTGTTAATGTTTGCAGAGCAATGTAACAGGTCACTGATAAGATAAATCAACTCTAATGTACAGCTTAGTGTCTCATACTTAAATAATCTCACACAAACAGAGAACACAGCTAACACAAACATGAGAGAAAATATATACATACATGTTCGATTGAAATAGTTTTTCCCCAGCTACTAAAATAATCTGTGAAATTGTAAAAATCTGATATATACAAATTGGACACATCAGGGCTGAACACTGCCGACAGCATGCAGCGTGTGCGTCGTTTAAAAATTGCTTCAGTCAAAAGTCAACGGCGGATTTGGACCCCGGGTTCTTCTTCTGTTCAGGTTCAGTATTTGGTCTTCATGCTGAAAGGGCTTTCGATGGGGAGGGCGGGGAGCTGAGTGAACGCTCTGGCGTTTGGGCTCATTTGTTGCGGCGGTTGACGGGGTCTCCGAACAGCTCCGGGCAGCGCAGCTCCCCCTTGGCGATGCGGTCGCAGCGCAGCAGCAGGTCGTAGTTGATCTTGTCGGTGATGACGCTGTCCTGCTTGTACTCGGGGTGCTGGGCCACGTACTCCCGCATCCAGCGAGCCATGGTCATCATCTGGCCTGAGGACGAGGACACCAGCACTTTACACAGGGCCGTCCTACGGCAGGGCTGGCCAGTCTCTCCCTTCAACAATGCCCATCTGAACATTACTCCCTTCAACAATGCCCATCTGAACATTACTCCCTTCAACAATGCCCATCTGAACATTACTCCCTTCAACAATGCCCATCTGAACATTACTCCCTTCAACAATGCCCATCTGAACATTACTCCCTTCAACAATGCCCATCTGAACATTACTCCCTTCAACAATGCCCATCTCAACATTACTCCCTTCAACAATGCCCATCTCAACATTACTCCCTTCAACAATGCCCATCTGAACATTACTCCCTTCAACAATGCCCATCTGAACATTACTCCCTTCAACAATGCCCACCTGAACATTACTCCCTTCAACAATGCCCATCTGAACATTACTCCCTTCAACAATGCCCATCTGAACATTACTCCCTTCAACAATGCCCATCTGAACATTACTCCCTTCAACAATGCCCATCTGAACATTACTCCCTTCAACAATGCCCATCTGAACATTACTCCCTTCAACAATGCCCATCTGAACATTACTCCCTTCAACAATGCCCATCTGAACATTACTCCCTTCAACAATGCCCATCTGAACATTACTCCCTTCAACAATGCCCATCTCAACATCACTCACAAGCCTCAACAATACCCGTCTGAACATCACTCATAGGCCTCAATAATGTCCATCTCAACATCACTCACAGACCTCAACACTACCCATCTCAACATCACTCACAGACCTCAACACTACCCATCTCAACATCACTCACAGACCTCAACACTACCCATCTGAACATCACTCACAGACCAACAGTACCCATCTGAACATCACTCGGAGACCAACAATGCCCATCTGAACATCACTCACAGACCTCAACACTACCCATCTGAACATCACTCACAGACCTCAACACTACCCATCTGAACATCACTCACAGACCTCAACACTACCCATCTGAACATCACTCACAGACCTCAACACTACCCATCGGAACATCACTCACAGACCTGCTAAACAGCTTTCAGTTCTGCAAGAAGTAGTTCCACGAATAATTAAACTACATATAAATTGTTAGAAGTAGAACAATGCTCATTTGAAAAAAGAATTATAACAGCACATTGCCACTGCTTTGTTAATGAAGTCAGTAAGTGAACATTTGCAGTCTCCAAAGCTGCACTGTAACTGGCTGTGACCCTTCGGTGCTGTGGGTGTGGATTTGCACAGGGCTTTGATATCAGAGGCTCATTGCTGCTTATCACACAGCTGCTGAACTGAGAGGGCACAGATAAGACAACACCCTTCTGCTTTATTAAACACCCTTCAGCTAACACAACCAAACACCCTTCTGCTAACACTACCAAACACCCTTCTGCTTACTCACAGTGGACTACACTCCGGCGCAACAGCCTACTCAGTCTACTCACAGTCTGTTCCCCGCCTACTCACAAACTACTCCGTCTGCCAAGAGCCTGCTCACTGACCTACTAACAACCTGCTCAGTCAACTCACCTCAGGCTAACAGCTGCTCACACTCTGTTAAAGCCTACTCATAAGCCTGCTACTGAATACACACTCTACACAGGGCCTAGTCTCAGGTAGTGCCCAGCCCTGGACCAACACTCTTACACAGGGCCTAGTCTCAGGTAGTGCCCAGCCCTGGACTGAACACTCTTACACAGGGCCTAGTTTCAGGCAGTGCCCAGCCCTGGACCAACACTCTTACACAGAGCCTAGTCTCAGGCAGTCCCAGATTGGCTGAAGGCCCTGGAGGCTGAAGGCCCTGGAGGCTGAAGGCCCTGGAGGCTGAAGGCCCTGGAGGCTGAAGGCCCTGAAGGCTGAAGGCCCTGAAGGCTGAAGGCCCTGGACTCACACATACCAGAGGCCCGTTTCTTGATGAGCTTCAGGTAGTTGAGGATGGTGCATCGCGTGTCCACATCCACCTCCATGTTCTCCAGGTAACAGTTGAGGATTGGTATGAGTCCTTGGAACACACCCTCCTAAGAGACGGTACATAATACACACACAGATTATAATAATACCCACACAACATAAATACCAGAATTGCAATAATGCAAATAGAAGCAGTAGAAATTTAAATATTCAATTACCTTTTACAAGAATACAGTAATGGATGACCTGGCACAAATATAAAGACTTAGCAGCAATTACATGGACCACAAATTAATTTCCACAGCGAATTTAACGATAAAACTATGTTTTAACATTTGGAACATTACAGCACCACCATGTGTCCTGACCAGGGCAGCGCTGGTGGTTTGATGCCGCGACCATCTGGGGTTTATACGGGTTTTTAGGAAAGCTACACCCACATTACTTGTATATCAAGATACATGACACAGCTTCTCGAATGAATAAACACTTGCCTCTTGGAGCAACTGAACATAATTCCTGCATGTTGCTCAGAATTATAACAGCACCAAAACACAGCTGCATGCCTCCATTTCAACACTACAACTAATCATTAACAATGAATTGCTGGTAATAAATGGATAATACCAGTGTTATACTGCTGTTGCTAATGTTTCTACAGATGCCACCAGAGGGCACCGCCGCTGTAATAACGGCTGATGGTGGTGGCCACAGTAGCGGTATTGGAGCCGTTTTCAGGACGTACCTTTCCGTTGATGATGGTGTCGATGCTCATCAGGGCGTACTCCGCCGTGTCGCTGTCCAGGCCGTTCGGGGTGCCGGGGGAACCGTCCAGAACCGGGCTGCAGCCTGCGGACAGGAGAGGACACCCCGCTGCTTCACTGGGAGAGATGTACCCTATTCAACCCAGAGGGGTAATCCGCCCCTGGCATTTCTGCTCCTTACGAGCTGGTTGGTGCCTTGCATGGCAACCAATCACTGTTGGTGTGTGTGTGTACGAATTGCTGAATGAGAAGCATCAAATGTACACCGCTTTGGCTAAAGGCGCTATATAAATGCCAACCATTTACCATTTATCATTTCACCCATACTAGTCACTTAGGAGCAGTGGGCAGCCCCTGGGGACCAGCTCCAGGTCTGAGGTCAGTGCCCTGGTCAAGGGCAGGAGTACAGCTAACCTGACATGCATGTCTTGGCCACACCAAGTTTACATGGGAAATAAACTGGGTGCATGCTGTTAAGGCAGACCTTTTCATCACCACGATGGTTCACCGACTTCCAATGCAAAGGCCTTTCTATGAAACTACTGCGGGTCAATATTTTAACTGTGTAATTGGGAGACATGCTCACCCTTGAAAATGTCCTTCCGGAAGTAAAACATGCCCTCCTGGACCGCGTTGCGCTTCTGAGCCACTTTCATGTTGTCATCGACCTGCCGTAGGGCACGAGATGTTAACACCAGACCCTGCCCATCTGTCTCCTGGCCTTCTAGGTGATGACTTCATTCACTTTGGGGTTAAGCTACAGGTTACCAAAAGCAAACATTTCCATTGAAAGGACTCGGAAATGATTATCGAGTTTTGCCTTGGCCTGAAAGCCCACAATGCCCGGTTGCAGTAGAAGCTGTACGGTTTTCCTACCTTGGACAGGGGAATGAGGAAGTCCAGCTTGTATGACAGGATTACCCGGGTCAACAGAACCACAAACACCACATACGCCGAGTTCTCAAAGTCTGTTAGCTGCACCTGGAAACGCAAAACATTTCAAATGTTTTTTTTATTATTGGTACAAAACTACGCACTAACGAGCAAAATAAATATTGACAGTAATCACAAGAATCACTGCATTTGTATACAGTCAGGACAATTTAAAAGCCATCACTCTTATTCTGTATCTCTATCCATTACCACTAATCACACAGTCTGCAAATAAGCTTCACCAATCTTTACAATACATTACATGTCATTTAGCTGATGCTTTCATCCAAAGCAAGTTACATTTGATTAGACTAAGCAGGAGACAATTCCCCCAGGGGCAATGTGGGGTTAAATAAGCTACATCACGTGATTGGCCAGCGACTCATGACAGCATTCAAATTCCAACTGCCCTGTATGCAAGCATACTTCTGCTCAACAGTGAGAGCTGGTTGGGAGGGCAGTGCAGTCATTGGCTGTCGCTGTGATACGTTGCCGGAGGCTCCTAGGGAGCCTTGGTCAGAAAGAATCCTCATTGTGTGTTGAAACCTGTTACACATTTCTGGGTGCATTCCATCTGCGAGTTGTGAAAATGAATATCTTTATGTAAGAACCAAACAGGAATAACCTACCCCCATGCTGGAAAAATTAGGGGGGGGAAATCAATCTACAGTATGCTACATAATAATGAACACACTAATTTTCTCTCAAGTACATAATGTAGTATGGTGTGAGCCAGCTTGCAGTTAGGAGCGAGTCTGTTTCAGGTTCATAAATTCACACACAGCAGTTATAATATCCAGAAACTTCCGTTATGCCTACTATGCAATGGTCTCTGGGCTTGGAGGTTTGTTTTAACCCTTTCAATCCCAAGCCCAATAATAAAGTGGCTTTGGTTGAGAAAACTGATAATTTAGTAGTGTTTTAATAGGGGCTCAAAAGAATAGTACAGCTGTCATTTTGAGAAGTTGAAAGGTTATGAGGTCGAGAGGGGCATATGGCACAGATTTTACGGTAGCTATGCTTGAGAGCCACATGGCACTGTTGGGCGTGAAAGGGTTAACAGAGTGTACGTGTGTGCACCTATGCTGTACAGTAGACTGATAAAGTAGTGGATTGACTTTGCCAAACACCTCAGCATCCAGCAGAGGGCAGCAGTGGTGCATTACAGTCTGTAATTTACGTCGATCTTGTCACACGGATAACGAGATTCTGCTGCGCTGCGATTGCGTTTAATTAAGTAAACAATGAGCGTGTGGTAGGGCTGGGCGTTATAGCCATCTCGGTACATTGAATATTTTTATAAGAACTATTTCTGGCAAGTGGCAGTAGGTTTTGTTCCTTCTTTTCATGTTTAATCATACTTCATACGATAACATCTCCAAACAGAAAAGCTTCCGGGGGAGAAAAAACATCAGTTGTATCTACTCAATGTTGCTTAACTTAACAAAACACATCACTTCATTTTCGCTCTTCATCTTTGTAGTCATGTTTTTATCTACCACATGGAAAGAGTAGCTGTCATATCAACATTGAAAAGATACGAGTGATGTTTCTCCCCTCTCCCCTCTCACCCCCCCCAGAAGAATTTAACACCGGATCTAACACCACATCCCGGAGATAGTAGTTACTGCAGTTACAAAAATAATGCATTATACCGCAATGCCTATATCGCTCAACCCTAGCGTGTGCCATCAGTTCAGAGACGGAACATGCCATTAGCTTACACAGCTGATGAACTGGGGCAGTATCTTGGCAAGCCAATCGCATCACTTCGGTTTGATGTGGCTTGCAGTTATAAAACTGCGGCAGGCCAACAGGAAGCTTGTTATACTGTCACCCTTAATGTCCGTGAGACACCCCCACCCTCCACCGGATGCAGACTCACCTCCATTGGGCGGAACTCCACCCTCCAGCCGATGTCTGAATTCGGGGGCGGTGGCTTAAACCGCATCGTCTGCCAGTTGGTGGACTGCAGGTTCTGCAACAGACAACACCACTAAGCTGAAAACTCTTCTGTTATACAGTCTTAATCTTAGGTTTTAAGAAGATGGAACCATTGTTAACTGAACATTCCTATGCAGATGTAACAATCACCATAGGGGGCGACATTGGCTCAGGCTGTTAGAGCAGTCCTCTGGCAGTCGGAGGGTTGCCGGTTCAATCCCTAAGTGTCCCTGAGCAAGATACCCAACCCCTAAATGCTCCTGACGAGCTTGTCGGTGCCTTGCATGGCAGCCAATCGCCGTTGGTGTGTGAGTGTATGTATGAATGGGCGATTGAGAAGCATCAATTGTACAGCGCTTTGGATAAAGGCGCTATATAAATTCCAACCATTTACTATGGGTAATTGAAAGCAATGTTCGAGGACCCTTAGAATTCAGAAAAACCCTTCTATAAAAACCTACTCTTCAAAGGGTTAAGTGCCTGATGATACAACCCACTATTTAGCTTATCTGAAATGGGCTGAACTACTTCCTTTGTGTTTGTCTTATTATAGAGCGGAAACCTGCCGGGGATAGGTTCAGTTCTGAAAGGGAATTTGGCCTGAATTGAATCAACGTTTGATCTTAAGGCTGACTTTCAAATAACGCAAGTGTCCCTTTTTCTCCAAAAGTGTGGTGAATTGACAACCAATCACAAGAATTAACCTGCTGGGCTAAGATTTTTTTTTTTTGTATTTGAGAGTCAACGTTATTGGGGACGAATGGGAAAAACTGGATCTGTCAGAACACATTTACCACAACATCAGAGTTCAGGGTTGGAATTTGAGAAATTAGCTGCAGGGAAGGACGACTATGCAGGTGTGACCAAATAGTATCTGAGCTTCGGCATGAAAAGAACATTCAAATCGGAAAAGTAAATAAACAATGCAAATGGCGGTTGAGTCTTGTGTGCTCGACGTGTGCGTCTGCGGTCAAGCGCTGAAGCCACGAGAACATCCGTTAGCACATGAGAGCGCACCACGCTCACCTCAAAGTGGTCCGATTCGTTGGCGTCGTCCAGGTGGATCTTCTCCTCGAAGAGGCTCAGAGGGTCCCGGATGAAAAGGTGGGCTACGTGCTGAGCCAGCAGTTTGTCGATGCCTACAAAAATTTACCTCAGTTTCACTCTAGAATAATAATAAAAAATAAAAACATTTTGTACCATGAAGGCCTCAATGCTGCCATCCTGTACAATGGCAGATTGTTGGCTTCCACAGTGATTCCATGATACATTCTGTGCAGTCCGTAAGTATTTGGACAGTGACACATTTGTTGTTGTTGTTGTTGTTGTTGTGTGCTCCAGCACATTGAATTTGAAATAAATCCACGACTACAAAGTTAAAGTGCAGACTTTTAGCATTAGTTTGTCCAAATACTTACGGACTGCTGTGCCTCAAACTCTCCCACAAGCGGATAGAGGACAGGCCTGCAGGCCCCAGGGCATGTCCTGCAGGTGTGAACTGTGGCTACCAAAAAAACACCGACGTGCCCAAGAGCCAAATGCAAATAACTTAATTTGCTTCTAAGAGTGATCAGCGCTTCATGTTTCCCAACAGTAAAATGTTCACATCAATGAAGGCATGGAAGGCCAAGATGTTGCCAGGGATAATGGTTTAATGTATTTCATGGTTAAACTGAAGACTCCAGCATTTTGACGTCTGTCTACACTGGGACAAACTACAAATTGAAATATAATGAAGCTCGACATTTTGCTCTCGTTTAAATATCTTTCAAAAGTGAATAATATTTCATGATATTTGCACATGGGATTCAGTAAAGACATGTAATGGCAAAATGCAGGCAGTGGTAATTGAAAATGCGTGCTGGAACTGAAGTGTACATCATGAAGCCAGTATGCATTTTCCCTCCCCTGCAGAAGCGCAAGGAGCATGGAAATGCACTTTAGCAGAATGAAGGCGCTCCCTCTCATAGCCATGAGCAATCGCAGAAGCCGGCACGTTACCTGCGTCCAGAAGCTGCTTGTTGATGTCCTCGTCTATCGTCAGATCTATGTCGTTGTATTTCTCTCCGCAGGGGGAGAGGTAGCTGTCGATGGAGTCATATCTGGATTTAAAGATTCGGTATTTGTTGTTTTTCAGGGGCTGGGAAAAGAACCAAGAAATGTATTTAAACGAGGGGTGAAAATTCAAGTGTGGCAGGGCTCAGTCTTGGAGTGGAGTGGGGCATCAGTTATGTGGGTGTGCGCGCAAACTCACTTTGATGTTTATGACACTCTGGGTAAATGCCAATAATGTAATGTAATGCGATGCAAACATCCAACTGCGGAAACGGACTGCAGGCAACAACATGTAACACAGCGCATGCATCTGGTAGATGGCTTAAATATAAAAAAGCTATTCCTTTTTGCAAACGTATTTGCCCCTAAAAAAATTAGTTTTTATATGAAAAAGGGAAAGTTAATAAATAAAATAGAAGAAATAGTCATTACTACAATAAATACAGAAGTTAACTCCTATTGCCCATTGTCATCGAACAAGAGGCAGCTAAGAGGCAGCTCAATCACTGCCACTGAATACATTACACAGTAAATGAGTAAATGTCTTCTTACACAAGACTACATTATGTGGTATAAATGCATTTATTATTCATAAAAAATACCATTATTGTTCATTTGCACAAATGGCTGTTGACCAAAATAAACTAGGGACTGAACATTAAACCTCCGGCGGTCCGATCCACACGAACCGCACGACCGCGGCGAACGACAGCACAGCGGGCCGCCGGCGGAAGGGCCACTCTCACCTCTAGACCCCGCTCCTCCTTCGTGCGGTCGTCCACGGAGGCGGAGATGACGCCCCAGCGGCAGTCGATGTCGGAGACCAGGCCCCTGTAGAAGGGCGAGGCCGCGCTCAGGGCCATCTGTAAACAAGTGCACTGTCAGCGCGCGCTGCCAAACCGCAAACCGGCAACGGGAAGTAAACACTCAAAATGGTCGCTCTGCTGCACGCAAACTCGGGCTGTGTCCGAATCAGCCTCCTAACTGCTGGGTCGTCAGAGGGTACTACTACAGCTGTACTAAGCATACTGCATACTGTTTAGGGCATACTTTTTAGTAGTGTACGTGATGGGGAGTATGCTAAAAATATTCTCCACAGTACTGTGGAGGGGTCCCAAGACGTTCCACCCATGTGCGGCCATCCTCACACACCAGTGTAGTGAAGCAGTGCTGCATTTTAAAGAAGCTCCACATCATATTTATATGACCGATATGGCTGTTTACTTCCAGAAAAGCATGCTCCCGAATGAGAGAATATTCAGTGAAATCCCGGAAATAGGTACCATCATCCTGGGATAGTAAGTACATTACATTTAGAGAAATTTACAGGAAGGCAAACCATTATTACTGGCTAAGTGATACGACAAGATGCTATGAAATGTGTCTTCTCCAAGGGTAAGGTGATAGGCTGCTTCTCATTTTATGAACTTACCACAATCGGGCATATTGTAGCCAGCTGGTCATACAGGTACCTTGCCTCATAAATGCTACAAGCCTGGAATGTTACCTACAAAGAACAGAAACATCTTTTAAAAGTACAAAAAGGAAGTTTACCAGGAGAAGAAACAGCAAGAGAGTGGTGGTTTTCCTTTAGTCGCTCCGTGTTTATCCTTAAGTAACCCTGCGAAATACGCTGCTCTCAGCTTTCAGAAGAGAGGAAAATAAACATTTTCTTTCCCTGGACTGGATTAGCAGCAGCAGGAAGTGGGTGCAGTTGTTTGGCCTTACAGGAAATCTTGATACGATAAATCAGGGTGTGCCTGAAGGAGCATGATAATTCCCACGAAGGCACGATGTGAACAAATACTGTGACATGGTGCATGAACCAAGCCTGCAAGATGCGCTATGCTACGTTATACTATGGTATGGTGTGCTGTTATGGTATGCTATGCGATACCATGTTATGGTATACTAAGTTATGGTATGCTACACTATGAAATGGTAATGCTACGTGATAGTATGCTAAGTTATGACACGGTATGCTATGCTATGCTATGTTATGTTATGCTATGCTATGCTGTACTAAGTTATGGTATGCTACGCTATGAAATGGTAATGCTACGTGAAGGTATGCTACGGTATGCTACGCTATGTTATGTGTGGTAACGCAGGCGAGTTTACCTGCAGGCAGCAGTTGCCCATCCCAAATCCCATGGCGTCCATGTAGATGTGGTCAGGGAGTGCCGCCCTTTCCGCCTCTCCGTCATCTTCAGGGAATTTTTCCACAAATGGAGACGGGGTGTTCTTGTCCTTAAAAACTATCCGAAGGAAGAGAAGGCAAAGAAAGGAGGAGGACATTAAAGGGTCAATTAAAATCCACCTCACCTGGGCTCTGGAGTGCCAGGGCGTGCGTGTTTTCATTTCCGCACTTCCCAACGTCCTAAATCGGACATATATCACATACACGTATTCCCTTAAATTACGAAAAACTCAGAGAAACGCTTGTTCGTGTAAAACAAAAAACACAGCCCAGCCACTTTGGGGAGGTACTCACTGGGCACGTTGATCACCACCTTCTCCCCCCTCCTGTGACGGATGTTTCGAGTCAGATTGCTGGAGAGCAAAAATATAAATATAAATATAAATATAAATATAAATATATATATATATATATATATATATATATATATATATATTTAGCATTTTTTAATCACAAGGCTTTACATTCAAATTAAAAACATGGAAGTTCAGGAACAACAGAAATAATTGACCAACGAAAACGTGTTTACCACACAGAACTTCCATAGTGTAGTTTTACTCATTTTCATACAGAGCAAACAAAGGATTTCCTGTATGTAACTGCATGCACCCCTGCCAACCTGTAGCACTACTGCCCTTCAGTCAGTGCAAAGTACATGAAAACACAGTATGTGCAGTGTTATCACAGAATACAATGTTTACATGCCACCGTAATGTCATGCTGACTACGAAGGTCACGTATGGTAATGACAAGCCAACCCACCCACGTTGAATAGACAGACATCGGGATGTTATTGCTGTGCCTCTGTGGAATCTGCAGCATGCACGGCACATGGGACAACGTCGCAACACACGCACTGCAGAATGTTCTTTTCAAATTGGCCGTAACAAATTCCACTGAGACTTCCCTCTATCCGAGCCAGGAAGGTCAATGAACCATGGAGACTTATCAGACTGAGTTGAAGACGAGGCATGAAGCTTCGCTAAGCCTGTGTTTTGGCAGTTTCTCTGGCCCTGGCTAGCTGCCGGTTAGCCTGTGTTTGGGCAGTTTCTCTGGTCCTGGCTAGCTGCCGGTTAGCCTGTGTTTGGGCAGTTTCTCTGGTCCTGGCTAGCTGCCGGTTAGCCTGTGTTTGGGCAGTTTCTCTGGCCCTGGCTAGCTGCCGGTTAGCCTGTGTTTGGGCAGTTTCTCTGGTCCTGGCTAGCTGCCGATTAGCCTGTGTTTGGGCAATTTCTCTGGTCCTGGCTAGCTGCCAGTTAGCCTGTGTTCGGGCAGTTTCTCTGGCCCTGGCTAGCTGCCAGTTAGCCTGTGTTTGGGCAGTTTCTCTGGTCCTGGCTAGCTGCCAGTTAGCCTGTCTTCGGGCAGTTTCTCTGGTCCTGGCTAGCTGCCGGTTAGCCTGTGTTTGGGCAGTTTCTCCTGTCCTGGCTAGCTGCCGGTTAGCCTGTGCCGGTCAGAGGTCAGAGTCTGGGTCAGGCCGTGTCTGTCCATGGGACAGCGGGCACCTTGTTGTTTTAGCCGGTTCTGCAGCGCTGGTGGCGGTTGGGGGACGCGGGGGGAGGTGCGGGTCACCCTTAATCCCCCATTCATTGGTCTGGCTCTCACCCTCCACAGTCATCCCTCCCCTGCCCCAACCGTGTTACATAACACTGCCAACAACAGCCTAATGCTCAGAGCACGGCCTTCATCCACATCCAGTCCCAGGCAAACACTTCACTGTCGAGTTGAAGGCAAGCATCTGAACTCCACTGAAATGGTTCCATTGTTTGATATGTTTGATGTGCTAGATACCGCGGTAATGACTCATGCACAAACTGCTAATGTGCAACTTTTTCAATGGAAAGCCCCTGTGTATGATCATCGAATAATGGCACACACCACCCAAAACTTCTACACAAATCTCTTCACTCTGATAATGTCTTTGATCGATCTCTTGGAGGAATTTATTGCGAGAGCCAGGAGCGAGATAAGCAACACTGCCAAGCCCATGCACACCACACACTGCACACTACATATTGCACACTGCACACTACATACCATATACTATATACTACATACCTGAATCTCGGGTGCCTGTTTATAGCCTCGTCTGGGAAAAAGAGAGACTTGGATGCCCCTTTGTCAACTGGAGTGGGCTTGAACTCTGGCGAGGTGAAACCAGGGCAGCCCAGCCTAAAAACACAAGGGTGTCAGGTTGAAATGATGTCTACTTGGCCCGGAAATTCAACTGACCCGGTCAAGCTGCCATCCTCAGGTGAGCTGCAGGAACGGAAAGTTCTCCAGTTAATCTGCAGAATTTGCCCAAAGGCGATACAGAACAGAAGAACTAATGTTAGAGTTAGAATTGCACTTTCCCTTAGCACCCATTATCCACTCAAAGTAGAGAAGATTTGCTAGAAGCTGAGGTTATGTTCAGAGTCTAAAACCTGATTTATTGTTATTCTGAGCTAGCCTAGATAGCGAAGACTGGTTTCCACGAGCCTCTAATACCGAAGTACATGATCACTGTGTGGCGTAATGTCAATGGAAAATCAAACAAGGAGCTAGGCAATTATTAAACACAACAAATATTTAATCTGGTCGAGGATAATGAACAAAATGAGCCTAATTCACTCAGAGCCATTTGTGGGTCAACAGTATTCAGCAAGAGAGTGCAACATCGTTTAAGCCCAGCTACCCTTAATAACCTGTTGACAAAGTTGTCAAAATGAAACTTTTTTTTCTCTGCTATTCTCCATACGCGTTCAGTACCTCAGCTTATTTCCTTTTCACCAAAACACTCACCTTTCATAAATGTAGTAGTGTGTAGTGTGTTCGTGTAGGAGGCATGCCTCCTTTGGTCCCGTCTGTGTACAGGGCCTCAGGTGTGTGTCATTACATGACAGTTATTTGGCTGATGTTTTATCCAAAGTGACTGACAGTTGAGTAGACTAAGCAGGGACCAATCCCACTTGGAGCAATGTGGAGTTAAGGGCCTTGCTCTACACTGGGGCTTGAACCACCAACCCTCCACATCCCGGTCAAACACCTTAGCCTCTAGGGTTTTGGCTACCCCATGTTAGGGACATGGTAGACGTAGAGAACGTGGCTTCTGGGGCGAAGGTCTTGATGGGCTTTGACCCCCTGTGACAGGATAGTGCGCCTTTGTTACGGGAGGGAGGGGGTCCAGTGACCTCACACACCTGGTTACGGGAGGGAGGGGGTCCAGTGACCTCACACACCTGGTTACGGGAGGGAGGGGTCTGCTGACCTCACACACCTGGTTACGGGAGGGAGGGGTCTGGTGACCTCACACACCTGGGGAATGACGTAATGGTGCAGAGCGTCTCATGTGCCTGGAGGACAGAGGAGGCCTCCTTCCTGCGCTTCTCCATGTTGTCCTCCACCGTGTTGAACTCGGACATGGTCCCCCCGTACGGCTGCCCGGGGGTGCCCTCGATCATGTAGCTGCCGTACTCTGGCCTCCAGAGCGTTGGGTGGCTGTGTGCGCACACAGACAGACACAGACACAGACACACGCAATGTTATTTCAAATGCCGGACATTCTACGGGCAGACAATACCAGTCACCCATTAAATGTCCCTGGGGGGGGGGGGGGGTTTGGTGGGGTGATGGAAGGGGCTCACTGTCCAACGCTGGCCACATGACAGGCTTAGCTAAACTCTCAGACCAGTTAAACATGTTTTTAATCTGTGTTGAGCCCCTATCTCAGTGGGGGAAAAGTGCTGTGTGGGGCACTTCAGAATGTGCAGCAGAGAGGCAGTAATGAGGAATGACACAGCCCAGCCCCCAGATCTCCAGCGGCTTGCGCAAGCACATTCGTACAATGCGCACCACCTCACGATGCATGCATTTACTTTGCTAATAAAAGAGCAAACAACATGTTTACATTTTCGCACCTTGGGCTGCCGCACTATTAACACAAATCACAAGAGAACGACCGTATCTTTAATCAGCGCTTAACCTTCAACCGCGAAACGTTTGTTTTAAAGTAGCGAGTCTCTTCCTTTGGTCGGCGAATGATTTCTTGATACTTTTTCACCAAGTGATGTATTTTAGAACAAAAACAAGAACAACGTGAGCCAGAAACTAAAGAAAATCCAAAGTGCTTTCAAAATTAATTTTTCAAATTGGGACAAATAAAATAATAATGGCATGAGCGAAGGGGTGGTTGAGTTACCCAGCTCACAACAAGCGGTTTCGAATTGCACTGTACCAAGGACAACTCTCCACAACAATATGGAATGAAGGATAGTTCTGTGTAGCAGAGGAACTGGACACTCCTGTGGGTTTCTCACAAATTCATAACGACAGAGCGGTAGTGAACTTCAGCTTGCCACAAATTCTCAGGTAAGTGTACAGAGGAGAGGCCAGCTCACATGCTCTCAAATTTGCCTTCAGGCAAAACCAACAAGAACACGGCCCTGCAGAAGAACCGATGCAATCAGTGAAAAGTAGAAGCACGCAAATGGCCCATTTTATAAACAACGTTACGACGATGGCATCCACCCCCATAGGCACAACTGTATAGTCATAGTCATATCTGGGCCACGTTCAAACGTAGAAAATGTTTATTTAGACAGAACATCCCGTTACAAACCGTGGGGCGGACTGACTGACATAGCACGGTTTGCTCCTAAGGTGTCAGATAAGTCGTTCTCCGGGCTTTAAAGCATAGGCCTACCTCATTACTGATTAGGGCTACACGCCCGACACATCCACAAAACGGGAGCAAACATAGCTCGAAGGCTGTTGCTAAACGTCGCGCACTGCTGAACATACCGTTCAACGCGGAAACTGTAGCGAAATGTTTTCAGATGGGACGCGCCCCAGCTCTACAGACGTGAGCGCGGGAGGCTTGCTTGTTGGGTTGGCTCTCGAAAAGGCCACCCCTTTGTGAACAGTGCCGTTCAGAGTCCACTTACTTTGGGTTGGTGTTTTCACCTTTGTCCTGAAGCGTGTGGAGCACCTCGGCTCCGTTCAACACCAGGCGAACCTTCTCATCCTTCTCATCCATCGCTATCAGCATGTACTCCACCTAGCAATGCAACAAACAAACAAATAATATAGCAGTTTATTATAGTAACATAGCAATATAGTATAGAATAACATTCCTCTAGTGTATTTTTTAGATCAGATAAAGATAAGTTGAATTACACTTCATGAAAACATTGCGCTTGTCCACACAAAAATGGTTCAATACAATCAAAAATAAAATAAAAACCTTCCAAAAATATGCTCAGGCACCAGCTTTGGGGTATCTTTTAGGAAGTAATAAAATGTTTGAATTTTCAAGCCAATCTGGGCTTCAATTTTCTACTCCAGACAACCAGGAAATATAACCAACTGGGTATCAAAACAATGTGCAGTATAGATATCTAGCAAGCCTGAACTTGTTCCAGTAAAACACACAACTAGTCATTTCAGGAATCTGTTTGTCATACAAACTGGGGTCAGTTGAAGTGCAAACTTTCCGTGAGCCAGGACTCAAACTCTTCTTCTAAAGGTGAGTCACAGCGCCGGCCAAATACCAGGCTCCTCCCAAGATAAAAACGGGACGCATTTGCCACATCCCTTTCCGTTTCAGCGGACGGGTTGTCTTCGACTTTGATTGGGCTACCCTGTAATCCCCTGTCTGCACGTGGGATTATTCTGAAACAACAACATTCCAGCGTGTTTGAAACGAATGCACTGTGACAAGGAGAAGGCTTGACAGACTGAGGCCGACTCTGGATAACGCCACTGCTAAACGCCATATACTTATCCCATTGAGCTCCGAACATCTCGGTGTCAGAGCCCATCGTATCAGCCGCAAATTACATTTTTTACATTACATTATTGGCATTTGGCAGACGCTCTTATCCAGAGCGACGTACAACAAAGTGCATACCCATAACCAGGGCTAAGTGCGCTGAAAGACCCTAGAGGGAAGTACAATTTCAATTGCTACCCGTACAACAAAGACAAGGCTTTTTTTTTTTAATCAACAAATAAACAAACAACAAAGCAAACTTAACTATCCAAATACTGCTTACCTAGCCAACTAAAAATACCAAAACACAAAGTAAATCACAAAGACAACAATTAAGGTTCACAGGGAGGTAGGGAGGGATGGGGAGAGGTGCTGCTTGAAGAGGTGCGTCTTCAGTTTGCGCTTGAAGGTGGGGAATTGCAAATTGTATAATTAGTTTGGATTAAAAACTGTGAAATGTCATTATCGCGTGATCAGACAAAATGGACAGATGAGCAAACGAATACAGGCCAGGAAAGATGTGTGACCGACGAGCACAGCGTCGCTATTCAATGCAAAGCCAGCCCTTATCGGCAGAGGAGGCACACAGCTTTCAATTATTAATGACAGAAATTAAAAGTCCCCTGCATAGAACCAGGATTAGCCAAGAAGACAACGTGTCACAGTTACGCCTAAAGTGTCCCGCCTGACCCAGGCCAAGCCAACGTACAGGTAAATGTTGTATCGGCTCAGTAGAAAATATAATAAAACGCTAAATGAGGTTACATTGCAGCTGTAATTATTTACCCCAAAATCAGGTAATCCCTGTAGGAATGAGTTATTCTTCTACATAGTAACCCAATCTTAGGGGACCAAAAGTAATTGGACAATTAGCTGCTCAGTTGTTTCTTGGCCAGCTGTGTATATTAGTTCATGCACAAGAAAGCTAGAGTTGATTCTAGGTGTGGAATTTGTATTTGGAGTCAGGTGCTGTTGCCTCTGAGCACGAGGACCAGATAAATGTCAATACCAGCTCAGCGAGCCATCGTGAGGCTGAAACAACTTGAATAAATGAGAGACTTAGCCAAAACATTGGGTGTATCAAAATCATGTCTGAAATATTGTCATGAACAAGAATGCACTGGTGATCCCAGCAATAGCAATAACCTGGTAAACCACAGAAAACCACTACAGACTATGACCAAAGAATACTTTTAATTGTGAGGCAAATAAAAAACGTAAGACGTAAGCACAGATGTATCAAAAGACTACCACTAAATCAGCATAAGCTCACAAAGGGTTCACTGCAAGATGCTAAAAACTGGTCAATCTCAAGAACAGCCTGGTTAGTTAGCTAAAAAGTACATTAAAAAACCTCTAGTGTTCTGAAACAAAGTATTGTGGAAAGATGAGGTCAGCATTAACCTGTACCAAAGTGACGGAAAGAGGGAAATGTGGAGAGATAAAGAAACTGATCCAGAGCACTGCCTCATCTGTTGAACTTGGTAGGGGTAGTGTTTGGGCCTGTACAGGTGCTGCTGATAATGGCGGACTTGTCTTCGTTCATGATGTGACCGCTGACGGCAGCAGCAGGATGAACACGGAAGTGTACAGAAACATCTCATCCCCTCCGATCGAACCCAATGCGTGAAAACTCATTGGACGATGCTTTATCTTGCAGCAGGACAACGACCTGAAGCATACTGCTACAGCAAGGGAGGGTTTTTTTTTGGGTCAAAACGTGGAATGTTCTTGACTGGTCAAGTCGATGAATCCTGAAATTCAAATTAATATGCATTTCACTTGCTGAAGACCAGACCGAAGGAAAAGCCTCAGGACTGGAACAGACCAGAGATCGCACCCTCAGGGAAAATCCCCAGCCATCACCATTGATGTCTATCACAAAGTATGCTGCAACACTGCACTGTAACCTTATTCATGTCCGTCGGGTTTGAAATAAAACCAAAGTAAAGTAGCTCACGGAGCAACTTCAACTCTGACTACAACCATGATGCAATCCAGCCTCCGCTTTCAAGGAAACAGGATTAATTCACAAATTATAGACTTCCGTCAAATACGAAAAATCTTTTCAGGAACAGGAAGCCAGTTTTTCTGACGCCAAATGCATCTTAAATCACACAGAATTGACCAAAACACACAAAAACATTCAGAACGTTACACTAGAAAATCCAGTTAAACTTTGTGGGGTTTGTTTATTAACAACAATATACAGATATGATCACGGTACATTTTTGCAACAAAACACTGGACGATTCAGATTATGAGTGCGCTTTCGGAAATACAAAAAATATAGATTAAAATAGGATTCTGACAAATAACGGAATATTTTCACTTAATGTGTAATTATATTTTATGATACATTTATCGTAAAAACTTGCAGATAAACCCTTGGTATTTAATTAGGAAAGCGAGAAAGTATGGCGGAAAATCACGAGTATTATGAGAAGCGATTTTATCTTCAGAAAACATTGCGCATTGACCTGACAAGCATGGGGACCCAACGTCGACCGTAGCTAAACATCGTAGCTACTGCCTGGCGACGCATGCACCTGCTACACTACGGCAGGCAGAGATCTTATAACTTTAAAGGGCCTACACAAAATGTCTAAGAATGGCTGCAATAGTCCATCTGGATTTCGTCACGCTAGCAACAATGTTTGACCGAAACAAAGCTACATGTATCCATTCTGAATGAAAGGAATACCAGCGCAGCGAAACATGTAACTGTAAACTGCAGCGCATGCCTAGTGCTTACAATGAACACAACAACAGCAAAGTAGGAAGAAGATAAGCACTTTATCAGTGTTTCTGGGTCTTACCTCGTCACCCCATTTTAACACATCCTTCTGCCGATCTTTCACCTTGTTGTAGATGTTGAGAAACTGAAGGATGCCATGTTTTCTAACATGATCAGCGTACTTTTTAGTCTCTTCCCAGTTCAGTGGAGACCCTTGTGACAGCAATCCCATACTAGCACAAATCTGCAGTAACAACAGACTTGCCGGTGTAAGTCCAACGACGCAGCTAGCTAGCTGTGCACTGCAAGTCGAAAGCTAATTAAATTGAATCGATGTTTATTTTATTGATTTACTGTTCACCACTTCCAAATGAGATTCCAACCTCTTGAATTTGAGCTAGCTAGGATTATTAGCTAGTCAGCTAACATACACGAGGCCTTCTCACATTACTTATTAAAAATGTCCCCAACGAAAACTAACTCGAGTTTAAGGTTTATCTTCTGCGCCAAGGCAACAGTACCACACCGAACAATGAAAAGTGAATTAACACAGTAATTTGTCGCGGCCGGAGGTCGGAGCTCCTCTGTGTTTGAGCAGTGAGTGAAGGCTACTGAAACACAGCGCGCTCAGTCAGTCGCACACTCACACACACCTCCTCGGTCGGCTTTTGAGTGAAATCGGACGCTGCCTCCCTACTGGCACTCCACGACGCTGAAACACACGTGACCTGGTCAGGCGCACGGACGTCATACAATGACTCAGCACTCCCTCTCACCATTCCGAACGCTCAATGAAGCGGTGCACACCGCCGATAGAGGCAGACTTTGGAAGGTGTGCATGACCGCAGTTTATTTGGAATTTGCTGTTGTTATACCTTTAAGGGCTTTTATTGAGCGCATTGCCCGCTTGCAAATCGCAAATGAACAACTACTTTCTTTTGAGCCGAATTCCATCGTAATGTGCGCACAGAGCATGCTACTGCACTTATAGATCAGTTTAGCCTATATTACGTTATTTTGAGTAGGCCTGTAACAGACAGAGTTATTCTATTATTTATTTTATTGCGCCAATGATTCAATGTGAAAGAAGCACTACCTACCAGGATATATAAGTTAGGAGCTCATTTTTGTCACCTTGTATGCCTTAATATACATGCGTTGTAATATACAGTCAGATCATTTCCCCTCAAGTCACTGAGCACAGAAACACAGAACAAACCACTTAAAGAAAGCTAGTCACATTTGAAGTCCATAACTTTTGTCTGCATGCCTGTTGCCATGTCACTCTGATTCAGCAATCTGCTGTCCTTTTTGTTTTGATGATTAACGTGATAATATTATATGATGAAAATTAAACAAAAGAGAATATAAAATAGTGTCAGTGATTTAATGCGAAAGAAGCACTATCCACCACTACCGATGTAGTCAAGTAATAAAAAGCATCCTAGAACTTGTTATGCCTCAAACAATGTCCAACAGTTTCTAAGCAGATAGGAACCAGTTTTACTTGTATTTTGTCTAACATTCTCTCTCATTCCTGCTCTCACAGAGGCTGAAAGCCTATCACCCATTCAGCTCTGTCCAGTCTTCAGTCTCTTGGTCTTTCTCGGGATCTGTATGACTAAGCGGAAATAGCATATTGATGACGACTTGTCTCTGCTGGAAATAAATGCACATAAGTGGACATTGCCGTTTCCTGCCACTGGATGAACTAATTTAAGGCAAGGGTTAACTTAACTATGCATATCGATCAGAAGTAGGTTAAAGACTGCGACGTGTACATATGAGGTTTCTTTTATTGAAGCACACAAGTAATTAACAATATGAATGACTTGTGTGCTTCAATATAATATAAATTGAAATATAAAAAGAGTACCTCTTTGTCAGCTTGTATATATGAATATACAGTCTTTATCTGTGGAAACTGGTGTATTTCACATTCATGGTTAACATTCCTACTTTCTTATTATCTCAGATAATTTATTGAAAAAATTCTGAGTCCCAGAATTATCACCGAGCACAGAAACAGAACAAGCGGCATAAAGAAGGCTAGTCACATTTGAAGTTTTAGAAGACTTTTGTCCGCCCGTCTGTTGCCATGTCACTCTGATTCAGCAATCTGCTGTCCTTTATTGTTTTGATGATTGATGTGATAATATCCTATGATGTAATATACATCGTAACTGAAGAGATAACAAAAAAAACAAAAAAAACTGATATGTTTTTTTTTTTTACCCTAAAAAAAACACTCTTCCTTCTGCTCTGATTTGTGTTTATTACTCATTATTCAAACTGGTTTAATATTACACAGCACTTCTACTAGTCTGTGGTGCCTCAGTCCTGACTGGTGCATGGTTATCCATTTTCCCCTTTTGTTGTTGCCAGTTTATGAACGCTGCTGTAGTTGTAAATTCACTGTAAACAGACTTTGTACAGTAACTGTAGCAGAACACAAAGGGCAATTCTCAAAATGTCCTTACACCCTGATCGTGTTGTTCAGGTTCAGGATCCATTTTACAGTTAGTTGACTCTGAACTGAACTGAACTTCAAAGAGATTAATTTAATTTGAACATACAGTGCAGTCTGTAATTATTTGGACAGTGACACATTTTTGTGAACAAACAAATAAAACGTCAAAATTACGTAAAATGTTCAAATGATATGGTTTCCTGTGGTTTCCTGTGGTGGACAGGGCTTGAACTGGCTAATGGCTGGGTTGGAAAATAGTTGTGATACAGTGGGTCCCAGAATTATTGGTATAATTGATAAATATGTCCACCAGTTCAGCTCTTATTCACCAGTCCAGCTCTCACCCACTAGTTAAGCTCTTATCCACCCGTCTGATCAGTCTGATCTTATTTGCATAACTGCAGTTCCTGAAACATGATCTACATTAAAACTGTTGTGTTCTCGACACTTTGCGTTTTTATACTATTTTGAGCACAGGAGGTAATGGTGTGTAGTTTTGACACAGTTTTCAGGAATGTAGATAATTGCATTTAGACAAGTGAAATTTGGTTTGTGAATTACATGACATGGATTAATTAAATAGAAAATGTATGTCTGTATAATTATTTTGTACTGTATGAACTGTCAACATAACAAGGATTGAATGTAGCTGATTAGTTATTTTTATAATTATTATTCATAGTAATTGTAGTAGTAGTATTTAATGCCTGTTTGTCGCAGGGGTGAAATTATAATTATTGCTTTGGCAACACTGTGTTTTTGTTGGGTAAAAATAGGTAAAGAGCAAAAAGTGGGAAATTATTATTATTTGAAATTGTTGTAGGAATGTATACCTTCATTTCATATAGTTAAAAATGATTGAAGAAAAACAAAAACCAACCAATAATGATAAATAAATAAAAGTCTGTTTGCAAGTGTATGTTACGGATATTTACATGAGTTATTTACTAGATATTGGCTAGTTAGTTAGGGTTGGGTGTAAGGCAATTGGAGCTTGTTTCATAGGAATGCTTCCATAGTGTCTGTGCTCCTGACAGATGGTTTCCCTCCAAGCCTGGGCTCATGCACTCTTAAGAGCCACGTCAATCGGTGCAGCATACAGCACACACACTCGGTTTCCTCTTTGTGTTATACTGTATGTAAAACAACAAGTTAGCTCACTATGTTCTGAACAGTTCACTGTGTTCTGCACAGTGCAACTTTCATGAGCATATCAAATGCATATGAAATTACTTCCAGATAAGCTTTGGTTTTTGTATGTATTTATTTGTATAAAACTTTCAGTTACATTTTAAAAACATTTTATTTTCAATTGCCAGGTCCTTGTTTTCATGAAACTCCACCAGAAAGGCTGTCCCGGAGGAGGTTTTTAATCCTCCTCCTGAGAGTGAGCAGTGGTGTGTTTTGGTCGACCTTAATGTTCCTCATCTTCCCCAGAGCCTGTTTCACTGTATTTCGGATTCCCCACTGACGCTGGAGCTGGAGGGTCTTCCATCCCCCCGACGGACCATAGAGGGCGCCCTCAGCAGTCAGGCAGGCCCTCGGCAGCAATCTGTTTCTGTAGGCAGAAGAACAAACAAGACCCCAGACCCCGTATCTGTTCGGAGTTAGCATATCCATGGGGGCAATGGTCAGTCAGGGCAAAGTGCTGATGGTAGATAAATGTCCTTGTGTGGAGACAGCTATGGGCAGTCATCCAGGCAATGAAAACATTGTTTTTGCTTGTTTGTAAGATGTTTGTGTTTTACATTTGCCCAGATGACCTGTGGGTCTCAGGTCGGTTCACCCCTGAACCAACCTAATCTTAAGAAAGCTATGACAATTTTGTAGCTCCACAAGGTCAGGCTGGCCTTGGGCAAACCTGCCCTGAAGGTCCTTCAGGGCCTGATAGATGTAATTAAGTGCAGAGTAACAATGGACACCAGCAGAGCCTGTAGCTCTCCAGGGTTGGAGACCACTGTACTACACTGGCCTTCCATGGTCGACCAGGTCGTTTTTTATTACTGAGCTCACCGGTGCATTCTTGCTTCGTAAGAATTTACCGAACAATTGCTTTGACACACCTACCCTTTTGACTATGTCTCTGATTGATTTATTCTGATTTTCAGTCTAATGATGGCCAGCTTCACTGGTATTGACATTTCATGTTGAGAGACAACAACAGACTCCAAATGCAGATGGCTCTCCTAGAATCAACTCTAGACCTTTTGCTAGCTCTTTTACGCGTGAATTAACAATGACACTTAACACACCTGTCCAGGAAACAGTTGAGCGGCCATTTGGTCCATTACTTTTGTCCCCCTAAAATTGGGGGAGGGAGGCTATGTATAGAAATGGCTGTAATTCCTACATGGTTCACCAAATATGAATGTAAAAACCCCCAAATTAATAATCTGAACTTTAACCGCACCATGATCGATTTATTCAGAATTGTTTGCAGAAATTTAGAGCAAAATAATAACTAAAAGCATTTGTCACTGTCCAAATACTTACAGCTTGCACTGTATATGCCTGTGTATTCTCCTTTTCCAGGAGGATATCTTCTGAGAGAGATTTGAGGGAGATACTGTGGCAAGGTTCCCCATACCCACGGAGTTATCCTCTTTCTGTCCTTCTTGAATTTCCTCTGGGATGGTTACGGTGCAGGAATATTTATGTTATGTATTCATTCTTTATGCTGTCGGTATTGTAATACCATGGGTATATTACTTGTAATATTAACAACTGTGATGCACAAATGTTTAATCATTCTTTGTGCTATTGTACAGTATGGTGTTGTAATACTGTGGGTATTTCACATGTAGTACTAACAAATTATTGGATTTGTTTCTCTTCCATGGTTTATTTTTGGTACAGATGACAGCAACTTACAAACGGCCTTAAGGTAATGTACAAACAAACAATAAAGTATCTGATTTTCATAGGAAACTTTAATGAAGACATAGAGCTTTGAAATGGCTCAGATGCTGGGATAAAATCAATAATTTTTGTTACACACATTCACAAACGGTGGAACACAGTGCCATCAATGGGGAACCAACAGCAAACCATCCACCATCCAGGCAGGTATCTTATTTACCTCTCACGTGCCCTACACCAGCATTACAGCATAAAAACGTTTTCACATAATTTCATTTCAACCTATGAACATTTAAAACATGAACTCCCGGGGAATTCCTGAAGCACTACACTTAAAGCAGTGTTCATCCTTGAGGCAGCTCAGGCGTGAAACGCGTTTCATTTATAACTACAATTTTTTTTTTTTTTTTTTACAAAAGGCTTTCAAACTCCTCTATGTTCCTTTATTGTCCCCAGTCAACCTTCTCAACACACTCATGGTTCGCTCAACGTGGATCCTTCAGTTAGTAAATGAGGGCGTGCTTTTGCAATGACGGGCGCCTGTTCCCCTGTCTCTGAGCAGCCAGCAGTATACCTGTATTTATGAATGAAATAACTTAAAATGGACCCACCGCCCCCTTCATGCCTACTCCTGGCAGGCAGCTCCCACTGAAATAACATTGCCAATAACTTTTATTTTCTAAATTATGAATAGTTTACTTTTACTAATTTTTCATCATTTTACCCATGAAAAGCAATCACGTGTATCATCTACATTCACCAACAAGAGAATGCTTTCACTTTATTGGAAATTATGTTTTTTATACAAACCCATGCAAATACAAATATTGATTTAATCTATATAATCTAATTATTTACTCTGGAAAAGTAGGACTGTTATGCCATTAATATCTGGTTAAACTTGTATCTGGTTATTGGACCCAAAGGGAAAAAATGAAGTTGTTTGTATCAAATATTTTTCTTAGCCAAATCTGTCCTTTAAAAAAAGTTTTAAATACATTGTTGTTTTCCAGGTGTCACAAGTACAATGCACAATCACTACACTATACAGTACAACAAAAAACGTAATCTGTACAAATGTCTCTGCTTGTCAGTGTTCCCCTTTAGTAAAATATTTCCAGAATTTTCTGAATATTTCATCACAGATTCACCCAGCATAGCTTGGTTTTAATACAACATCCAGTATATTCAGAAAAAAGTGGCAAAATTTCTAAAATGGCTGCATTGTTGAAAACAGATTCTGTGATTTATTTATGAAGTATAGTGAATTTTTTGTTCATAAATATCTGGTATTTAATTTTTCAGATGAGACTTCAGAAATATGCTATTTCTGTAATATGCTAATATTATTTCCCTGAATTATTTATTATTCTAAACACAGCATGTCATAGAGGAATATATTGTCACATTTACATTTCCGTGGATAACAAAAGCCTTAACTTTACGGGTGGGCGGGGGGGTTTCTTTCCTGTCTTGCTCTCCATTGGCTGGCAGTAAACTACATTGTCCTGCTGACGTGATGTTTATATACTGACTGGTGCAGATGATACCGAGCTGGCCCTGGACTCTCGGGACCTGCGGGTGGGTATGGTCACCACGCAGCACGAGATTCCCACCGTGGCCTCCGGCAGCTCCTCCTCCTCGGTCCATTCGTTGAGGTCAGGGTTGAAAATCTGGACGCATTTCTTGTACTTCTTCTCGATCTCGTTCCAGCCTCCGAGGAGGTAGATCTTGCTGTCGAGGGTGCCCACGCCCGCCGTGCTGACGCCCGTGTGCAAGGGGGCGGTGTAGCTCCACTGCCCGTTGTGAGGGTTGTAGCACTCCACCGCCATGACATCCACCCTCTCCCCGCGGCCGCCCAGTTGGCTGCCCCCGAGGACATAGGCGCGGTCGGCTACGGTGGTGGCTCCGTGCCACCCCCGCGGGGTGCTGAGGCTGTTCTTGTCCTGCCAGCTGTCGGTGGACGGGTCGTACGTGCACACAGAGCGCGAGTAGGCGTTGTTGATGTAGCCGCCGGTGACGAGGATTTTGCCGTCGATGACCGTGCTGGCGTGGCAGCACCTGGCCACCTCCATGGCGGTCTTCATCTGCCACTGGTTGGAGGACGGCACGTAGCACTCGACGGAGGACTGGGGCCCCTCGGAGTTTCTGCCGCCGACGGCGAACAGCAGGCCGTTGAAGGAGTTGAGGCTGAAGTGAGTGCGCTTCTGGATCATGGTGGCCAAATGGATCCAGTTGTTGAATCTGGGATCATATCTGAGAAACAGAGAGGAATTGTTCGGTTTGTTTTGTGCAACGCTTCTCAAGGTCGGTCCTGGGGGACCCCCGTGGTTGGTTTTCATTGCGACCACAATTGCAATCACATTTTTAATATATATAATGTTTTTCATGTTTTCAGGGATTACGTACCCTCTTAAGCCGTCAGACAAACGTATACATGCCGTGAAGAATAAATGACCTATATTCATGTAGTGCAATTTTGCAAACAATTACATAAAGACTGGTCAAAAAGAGATTGGTTGGAAAGAAAATTCAACATACAGGTTCCCCTGGACTGAACTTGTTCAAATCACAGGTTTAATGCATAGCAGGATATGCTTTCACACTACCCAATGTAAAAAAGCAAAATAGTAAAAAGTAATATATAAATATATATACATATATATATACATTTTTAAAATTGTCATACTAGCAGAAGCAGAGGTAAAGCCTGGATGAAGAAATGCCCTCATAAACGGTGTGAAAACTCACCTGCAGAAGTTGCTGACAGCGTGCTTCGCCTGGTTCCTGGCATCGTTCTGGTCTTCACCGCCAGCGACGTACAGGAAGCCGTCCAGGACGGCCACGCACTGGTTAAAGCTCTTAGCCGGCATCTCGGTCAGCTTGTTCCAGATGCCGTCGGGGTCCCTGTAGAGGATGTCTTTGCTGAGGGACTTCTCCGTCAGGGCGGGACGCCCCCCCACCGTCAGCAGGACGCGTTGGCCGCCGCGGAGCTTGGTCCTCCTGGACTGCAGGATGTTCTGCTGGTAGGGCAGCAGGTGGTAGTTCATGGCGTCCACCAGGAGCCGGTGGCACTCGTTGTCGTTCATCATTCGCGGCACGCTCTGCACGTGGTTCACCAGGTCCTGCGCGGTGATGGTGCCGAAACGGATGTTGTTCAGCAGGTCGGCGGCGTACTTCAGCCTCTTCTCGTCGAAGTCCAGCCACTTGATGGCGATCTGGAAGGCGGTGATCTCCGAGGGCAGGTGCAGGGAGTCGTCCATGAGGAAGTCGGTGATCTGCTCGTAGGTGAGCTTCAGGAACTGCTCCATCTCGGAGAACTCGATGAAGTTCTCCCGCATGAACTTCTGCGCCGCCTCCTTGGTGCCCTTGAGCGCGTAGGTGTCGGCGATGTTGGCTACGTACATGCAGTTCTCCACGCTGATCTCCTGCGTCAGGAAGTCGCTGCAGATGCGCACCAGGCTCTGGATCTGCAGGAAGATGGCCACCGCGATGGTGCTGCCGATGGTGGACAGGGACAGGGTGAGCTTGCCCGAGTACGCGTACGTGATGGCGGTGGCCAGGCCCGCGGGGGACAGGTCGTTCAGGTCCAGCTGCTGCACGGAGGAGTCCTTCTTCAGGACCCCGCGAATGTACTCACTGCAGGACGCCATCACCACCTTGTGCACGCTGAAGGATTTCGTCTTGGTGGCCACGGTCAGGTCGCACAGGAAGCTGTCCTGCCTCATGGTGTTGAGACCCTCCAGGAGGTTTGGGCCGTAGACGGGGTCGTTCACCTCAGTGGAGATGCAGCTGAAGCCATTCCCTCCCTCTAACAGAGTGTTGAGGCCGTTCATTTTGTTCACTGGACCATCATCCACTATCAGCGACATCTCATTGATGTCTGCCTTGTTCTTTTTGGCGGTCTTGTTCTTCTTTGGTGCCATGACTGTTGCAATGGGTCACAGCCAAGGCCTAAAAACAGGAAAAAAAAAGTTTCGTTTTATTTTTCCTAATTATTTTATTCCATTTATATATTGCAAATTCACATATTAGCACGTCAATAACATTATACAATATCCTGGCACTGGGCAAAATATAAACGGTGGCCCAAGATCATACTATAACTGAGTAAAGATTATATTTCCTCATGTGTCCTTTAAAACTATTTATGTTGGCCTAATGTAGGCTACTCTAACGTGATGGACAGTGGATTATAAAATTCGAGGAAATACATATATAATTAGGAACATATTTTGTCAATTCATTAACAAAATGGGTTTACCTCATTTACAAATTGTATTGGACAGGTACTAGCCTTTATCTAACGAATCCCCATTTATCTGTACTTGAGATTGGGCCTGTGCTATTTACGGCGCAGCGCGCCTGTGAAGTGGTCTATTACCTTCCTCAAATTCCCAGGGCATGTGCTACAGCAGTACAAGCGGCAAGGAAGGCAGAGTATATTCCGCGACAGAAAGTAAGCTTCCACAACAAAAAAACGTTTAGTATTTCAGAGGCTCTGACTAATTGGTATAATTTCCGGCTATTATGACACCATTTACACTTTGAAAGTTGATAAAAACTGTGCCGTTACCCAACATTCCACACCTTGCATCTGTCACAATTTATCAACAGCAGCTCCAAGAATAGCCCCATCGCCAAGCTGAACGGTTCAGCTTGAACCAAAGCGTTCTTCGAAAATAATGTGTATCAAGGGGGCCTTTCTTAATTTTTGACATCTGCCTTTCAATATAAAATAATTGTTCTGATTCCACAATGACTAACTATTATAGTCTAGTATTATTCTTTTTTTAAATGTATTTTAAATTGTAATTGATTAAATATAAGTCACTGCCATCGTGGGATTTTGGTATTGAGGAAAACAATAACTAGGTCAGCACTTTGACAATTGAGAGAATATCTGCGATTAAGGCCAGGCTACTTGCCCGATAGCCAGAACATAAAAATCGTTGTTTTATGGCATATTGAGCTTTGTCATCTCAGAACAGCATTATACTATTACAGTTCAAACGATGGTACGTGCACACAAGCCATATCGCGCTTACCTGACAGATAGCAGTGAATGAGAAGTTGGCGGTGAATTGACCTGTGCCTCCAAGCCCTGGTGAGGAGCAGAGAGAAAGAATCAAAACTACCAGTAGCTGAGTATCCTGGCAATTAACTCCTCCTCTAACTGACAGTGGGGTGAAGAAGAGATTGCGCAATACGGTGGTGGAACCCATCCTCTATTTCGGTTCGGCCCCCAATCTTGACACCTATAGTAAAACCAAGCAATTGGGAAGCATGACATATTACATCAGGTGTAGCCTAATGTAGGAATAGCGATTATTTAACATTATGTATGCCAAAGCTTACTGTGCAACACAAACAAAAGTTTCCGTTTAGCAAGACTTTTTAAACTAAACTTACTAGTAAAAGTAGGCTATAGATAAAGGAGCAGCAACAACAACAACATTTAGTTGTATTCAGCTTGAAATGTAATTCATTCTGCTTGTTCAATTTCGTTACGGATTTCTCTATTGCAGCTCACCATAAGTAAAGGTGTAGAAATACTCTGGGCAAATAATCACAGTTATAATGATATAATGTTGTTGGAACCAATTATTTCAGGAATATGCTTATTATGCAATTTGTACATGCACATTATATTGACATTATGGACATTGTTGCTTTTTATGAGTACGTCCATACTGTCAATCAAAATAAACAAAAATAAAACGCATTTCATACTTAATTTTGCATCATCCAATGAGCCCACGCCCCGTATAAAAGATGACGGCAGTAATTCCGACGTTTCCAAGCCGCAGGTGAGTTGCTCACGTGTGAGGTCGTAATGGCCGCTGCTGATGTTTTGAAGAAAGTCTTGCAATTAAAACGTCAACTTAAAGAATCACCAAATTCGAAAACGGTATGTTTTACAAAAAGTTTCCCATTAAAATTCAACCAATGTGTTTGAAGTGGATAGCAAATGATAAACCCATTTCATTTTTAAAATCCTATACGTAACTATACGCGCTACAATCACTATCGGTATAGCTTACTTTCCTATATGGAATTGATTATACTTTATATTGAAGGTTACTGTTTTTGTTGTGAATATCGTTTCAAACTTGTGGAATGCTTTGGGAAAAAACTGGTTATGGCCTAACACATTTGTATGTCATTTTTTTCGTCTGCGTAGATATTAGTTTCAACCTTGTTTTTAAGACTTTTAAATGATGAAAATACATGTACACATCCACTGCACTGCACAGTATTTGGAGTATTAAGTGTTTAATCAGTTTTGAAACCTGTATATTTGTGCATAGTAAAGGCATTTTTATTGCTGAGGATGACCCTTAGTGTATACCATGTTGGATTGCAATGTAGATCAGACCTAAATGGGTTCTCTTGGAGTTTCATGAATTAATGTTCCATACTCCACTGTTCTCCTTACACTCTGGAGTGTATTTGTTGTGGGTAGTTGATTCAGGAGGCAGGCATGTGCTGGATTCTAAAAATAAGACCACCCCTCCTCCACTGTGCCCCCGGACGGAATCCATCTTGGATCTGCTGTCCACCTGCTCTGCCCGCGAAATCAGAATTAAACCTCCCAAAAACGAAGAAAGGGGAACCATCGGAATGCAAACAAATACACATGGAAATGCTGAACCAAAGTTCTGAGCTCAACTTTGGGTCCTTTGGGGAGAAGTGTAACGGCACATTGAAATACGAGTCCCTCAGCTCGGTGACATCTGCTGTGAATATATCGCTGTCCTGCTGGTGCTGCTGCCAGTCTTGCGCGCCAGCCCTGGCTTGTGAGGTCAGCTAATTCTTTTTACAGCCAAGCTAGCTGCCGACATTAGCATTGCCCATTTATAGTACATAGTAGGGGCTGGCCAGTTCTGTGCTATTCCCATACATAGCTCCTTATCTCAGCGCACACTCAGCTATTCTGGCTTTTCAGAGATCCTATGGTAAGGGGCCTCTCCATATTCGGTGTCTCCGACTACGTTTTTATTTCTCAATGGGCTCTATTTTATGTGTGTAAAAAAGGCAGACTCTACGATGTGTGGTGGTGTTTGAGTAGTTACAGGGGTTTTATAGCATGGTACTAGGAGGAATGGCGCTGTGCTTTTTACAAGGCTAACGAGCGTAATATTCAGTGCGCAATAATAAGAGTTTAAGAACAGTGGAGTATGGAACCCCAAAAACATACATGAAGTCATGAAACTCCTAGAGAACCCATTTAGGTCTAATTATGCACTCGTAAATTGCTTTGGATTAAAAGCATCTGCTAAATGATTAATCAATGTAAATCTAATCACTAATCAAGTCTTTGGGGTTTGGGGGCATTTTAGGGCATGAGATTATGAACTGTCAGCATTTTGTTTTACTACTGTTATGCAATGTCATCTTGTTGTAATGAGCACTAATAAACAGGGCTTAGATTGCAGCGAGGGGTTTTTATGTTCCTCTTGAAAGTTGCTGCACAGTGATTTTTCACGGACCGTGTGAATCTAAACCTCTGGTTTCAGATCCTGAAAACCTTGACAAGACTTCAGGAACTGGACATAACCCTTACCATCCTCGCAGTAAGGGACAACTGCATAATCTCATCCCACTCGGTTGATTAGTATATTTCTCATGCACCGACCTGCAAAGGTTGCTTTTCATTTCTGATTCTTATTTTAAAGTAAAAAGGCTTTTCTTTCACATTCTTCAGGACACCGGAATAGGGAAAACAGTCAATGCTTTTCGGAAACACGCTGAGGCTGGAGAAGTGGCCAAATCATTAGTTACTCAATGGAAAAAGTTAGTTCCCAAGGACTCCACCAGGTATAACTTACTCTGTCATAATTTATATACTTGTATATTATTTTGATATTAGTAGAAGTAGCAACGCCATCAATATCAGTACTAGTATTGGCAGCCAAAGCTGTATGGTATGTAGTTTTGTAATGGTAGTACAGCCTTATTATGAGATGAATAACTGGGATCCTTGTGTGTTGACACATGTGATGCTCAGTCCAGTCCAGAATCAGTCAGGGGAGGAGGATGAATGCCATGGAGATCAGCGGGAGGTCTCTGAAAGCAAGCGGGAGGTCGCTGAAAACAAACGGGAGGTGCAGGCGGTCTCTGAAAACAAGAGGGGGGTCTCTGAAAGCAAGCGGGAGGTCTCTGAAAGCAAGCGGGAGGTCTCTGAAAGCAAGCGGGAGGTCGCTGAAAACAAGCGGGAGGTGCAGGAGGTCTCTGAAAACGAGCGGGAGGTCTCTGAGCACAAGCGGCAGGTGCGGGAGGTCTCTGAGGACAAGCAAGAGGTGCAAGAAGTCTCTGAAAAGCAGCGTAAAACGTCTGAATCCACAAGTCCAGATACCCAATGCAAATCTGTAGGCCGTCACAAGAAGAGCAAAGTTCCCTTCAGGCATGAGTCCAGAGGCAGCAGCTCCCATCGGAAGAGCTCTCCCAAAAAGGACAAAAGCAAAGTCTCGTCCCCCCAGCCCTCTCTGCCATCTCCGGTGCGTCCAAACGCTGATCCCAAATCCAGGGGAAACCATAAAAGTGGTGTGTCTGAGATCACAAATGGCCAAGAAGCCAAAAGCTCTCTGAAGGACAGGAAGTCCTCCAGGGCTAAGGAGATGTCTCCGGAGCGCAAGAAACGGGAGGAACCCTCGGACCGGAAGAAAGAGCGGAACCGCGAAGTGAAAAAGTCGGATGTGGAGGAGAGGAAGGTAAAGAAAGGAGGTGGGAGCGCCAGCGAGGATGAGAGCGCAAAGCCCACCATGTCCTTCGAGTCCTACCTCAGCTACGACGTGAAGGCCCCCAAGAGGAAGAAGAAGCTTTCTGACCGCCAGAAGCCTGCCAAGAAGCCCCGAGTGACTGCTGCCCCAGAGGAGCCTCAGGGGAAGGCCTCCAGTGGGAAGAGCAGAGCAGAGCAGCCCAAACAGCCTCCAGAGGAGTCTCCCAAAAAGGTAATATATATTTTTTTTATATAATGGGTAACGTGTCCTGTGTGTGTGTGTGTCCTGTGAACGTAGAGTTTTTGTTTTCCAGGCTTCCGTAGGATCCGTGATGGACTTGCTTAACATTCCACTGCCAACCTTCTTACCAGAGTGTGAGGACTTTACCGGCTTCCCATACTTTGAGAAGAAATGTGAGTATAAGCGGCCAGTGGTGTTTGTGCCCCAAGGTCCAGAAGCGTCCGTCTGTCACAGTTAAATGCTAAAGTGTGTCTTTGTTCACAAAAGCAGTTTGGCGAATTTATCACCAAAATAAAAATGTTTTGCATTTGCAGGATGAAAGAAAAACTAGAATGTGTTTGTCATAAACTAGATTATTATTTTTTGTTTCTTTCCTTTTGTACATACATCTTTGCCCTCAACCTCTGAATTGCATAGCTGCCTTATTAATGATGTTTATTTTTTCATCTGGAGCTCAATAGCCGTGTTGTGAGGTTAGCAGTTGGGCATCAGTCGCTCAGTCTCATGTTTCTAACCGATGCGACTCGCAGCCGAGGACGAGGCCTGTTCCATGGGTGAAGAGGCCCCCGTTTTCACCGGACAGAGGCTGAACCGGAAGATGCAGGTGTACTCTGGGGCAAAGACCACCTACCTGCCCTCCATGATGAGTCTGTACCAGCAGTGCATCCGTACGCTCCAGAACAACATCGACTGTGAGTCAGGCTTTTTCTTTCTTTTCTTTTTTGGTTTCTTTTTTTTTTTTTTTTTCCTCCCCCCTCAATTTGCATCTTTACTCCACACTTTTAGAACTGTTATCAAGCAATTCACCTTGGGTTAAAGTACAGACTCTTAGCTGTTATTAAAGGATATAAAAGATATAAAAAAAGTTTGCTTTCACCATGTAATCCTAGGCCCCCCCCCATTTCATACTTGTACATACTTGTCCCGAACGTTATGCAGGGCACTGTACGTGTGTGCATGGTTGTGTCTAGCCGTATGTATGTGGCTGGAGCCTGGGTTTCCTGGTGAATTGTGGGTAGTAAGGCCTGTCTTGCAGTGCTCTATGAGATCGGCGGGGTGCCGTTTGAAATTCTAGAGCCGGTCCTGGAACGCTGCACCCCCGAACAGCTGCTCCGGATCGAGGAATGTAACCCGGTAAGAGTGTCACCGTGGGCTGGCGAACACTGGTCCGACAACGTTTGGGTGCACTGGGGATTCTGGGAGGTGTCACATTGTTCTTTCCCCCCTCGTGAATGAGTCTGTGTGGGGAAAGCTCCTCGCCTGTCTCTGCCTGTGTCACAGGGCCCTGGTTTTTGCACACGGTTCCTCCACAGGAGAAAAGTCCTTGTGACATTGTTCAGCTGATGTCATCACACTGGAATCCACATGTGTTTTCCTTTGGTTCTCTGACCTCACTTCCTCTGTGGTACAGTGCATGCTCTCACTCAAGGTGACAAAACGCACCCCTTCCTCTCTCCTCCTCCAGCTGTTAGTCAGAAAAGAGCCCTTTTGTTGCTGTCTGGTTGGGGCCTGTTTCCTGTGGGGCGCCTTGGAGGTCTGATCGAAAAGGACATTACTACTGTTTAACGGTTTCACATGCTGTAATTTAAGACCCATTTGAGATGATTAATAATCTTCTCAGCTTGGTTTCATGTGCTGTAAAGGGGACAGGGAGATATATTGTGTGCATATGTGTCCCTCCAGGTCAATTTTTGTCTTGCGTTGCATTGGAAATGCCTGCTGTAGCAGATATTCTATCTGAAGCTGACATTGCCAGCAGGTGTAACCAATGTGTAATTTTATTGATGTCCTCCTTTGCACTTTAGGGTGTAGACCTTTTGTTGCTGCTGAAATCAGTAGCTGTGGGACTGGGGGTGGGGGCAGGACTTACCCCCTTTCCCCCATTTGCTTCATGTAATTTGAAATGGCGGTCGTTTGTGCTGATAAGTTATAGAGATGGATGCTTTTCCCGCAGGTGTACATTGGAGACACTGACCACCTGTGGGAGAAGCACTGTCAGAAGGACTTCAGGAGCGGCCGTCTGGAGGAGTACGAGTCTTGGAGGGAGATGCACCTCCGGCTGTCCAAAGAGCGGGAGAGGAAACTGAGGAAACTGACGGAGAGCATCGTCTCGGCTTACTCCAGGAAACCTGAACGTGCGTGTGTCACACAGACCGTGCTGGGCAGTTCCACGCCTGGAGGGCCTGTGTGTGTGTTGTGTGTGTTGACCAATTACCCTAGCTAAATGAGCTAATTGACAGTTTAACACTGGTCTACTTGTACATTTTATCACAGTAAAGTGTATCTTGTAGGGACGCAAGAGCAGTCTTTGGGTGTCATTCATGAATTTATCGAAGTGTATCTAAAATGTCTGGAGTGAATTAAGGCCAGAAGTTTGCATGGAAACCGGAAACCGATACGGCTCTTGGCTGCCTCGGGGAAACCCGTGTGCTGTGTCTGAATCTGGGGGCTCCCCTTCCCACTTTTGAGGCTGAACATTTAGGGCCCTGCTTTCTGAAGCACTGGAGCCGTGCAGAAAAATTGTGCTTCCTAGGAATTTCCTTTCCTTTCGGAATTTCCTTTAGGGCGCCTTAGTCTGTAAAGGGTTAACTTCAACAAAGCCTGTTTTTAATGATTGGGCTGGTTGAAGTGATGCATATGAAGATTTATTGACAGCGTTGCATGATCGACTGGTTTTTCACGTCTTCTCTTTCACTCCTTTCTTTTTTTTTTCGCCTGCATAATGAGGATTTTGTTTTATTTTGAAGTCGTCTACTGTGAATGCAGCCTGAATATTATTCAGAATTCTGTTGTGATTATTCTTTTAGAAAGAAGTTCCTGTATGCATGCTCACTAGATTGAAGACATCTCTGGCGAAGGCCACATTTTGTTTGAAACTGCCCTGTCTTGAGTGAACGGTATTCTGGGAAATGCTGTCCTCTCTGGTTGCTGTGAGCTGGATGTTCTCATTGGTCTGTTGCACTGCAGACAGTGATTTGAGCACTTTAAACAGTTGTGCACCATCACGGTCTCCTGCTAATGCAGGTTAGCTTGGGTCTGGCCATCTGTCCCCGGCGGCTATAAATAGCTGTAAACTGCACCCAGGCGGAGGGGTTAACTGAGAGGCCTTGCAGGTTTGTGAGTGATTACAGTGGTCTGGTAGGGCGGCAACCCTGACTCGCATAATCCAGCTTTTAAGAGATTTAATTTTTTTTTTTTTTACATGTTTTTTTATTTAGAGACATGCTTTATTCAGATATGTGAGTTTGGTACATGTTAATGTGCAACAATTATTACTGACAACCTTGCTGTCCTAACCGTCTGTCCCAGCTTCAAGTAATTTTTATTTGAAATCTGTGTGCAGGAGAGTTATTGTGCTGTGGTAGATGTTTTTCCTGAGATTAGCGGGGGTGTTTTGTGAAATGGGATTGAGTTGGCCATCCACTGTGCAACATCCATGTCAAAATCACTGGCAATGAACTGTTTAGTCAGGATGACTCGGCAGTTTTGCTTACATTTTCTTTGGCGCTCGACACCTCTTAGTCATTATGATTTCAGTCATGCAAAGTACAGTAGGATGTGGAAAATATAAGGATCGGTTTGGACAGTTCTATCGGGATTTTGCACCTGTTGTTCAGTTTCAATGACTGTTTTGATGGAATAAACTCGCATGATGTTGAAATGCTATCAATCATTATGGTTGACGGCTGTCGTAATCCATCTTCATTGTACCCTTTGTAGTGTCAATTTAGCCGATCCCATATTTTGGCTGGAGATGCGATATGTGCACCCGGCGGTCGAGCTGCACCTTCACGCCTGTTTTCCGTTCTGGTTCCTCAGTGGTGGAATGACTTGCCTACCACTGTCAGAACAGCAGAATCCCTCCCCCTATTTCGACGCAGACTCAAAACCCACCTTTTCAAACTCTACCTTAGTCCTCCCTCCTGATTTCCCCTGCCCCTCCTTTCTGATATCCCTATCCTTGTCTAACCCCCCCCCCCCCCCCCCCCAAAAAAAGTTCTGGATGTGATGCTTTGACTTATGGTAGAACCTATGCACTAAAATGTAAAATGTAAAATATGACATGTCATAGTTCCTCCCGTGCTGGCCTAATGCTCACTCTTCACTTCCTTACTTTCGGTTGTACCTGCTTCTCACCAATCCGTGTTCAGTCTTCTATGTTTTTAAAGGTTTGACAGGTAGCTTCTTCATTGAACCAGACTGCCTCTCCTCTCCGCTTCATCTTTGCCCTAAACTGAAACAGAATTACCAATGACCCGAGTTATCACTTCAAACCTGAAGTGAGCGGAAATTTGTTCAGCCGTTTGAAATGCCCCGCTGGAGTTACACCGAACTGCCAATCATTGTCAATTTCCCAAAATACTTTATGCTCATTTCTTCACATCTCGAGGTGAATTTGGGTTCATCTGAAAGACCATCAGCACTCTGATATGCTTTATCAAAAGGGCTCTGATCTAGAGTAGGGACTTGTCTTCGAACCTCATCCATTCTGATCAAAGGGTCCTGTACTGATGAGCCTATGGGTCCATTGTTATACACTGTCTGTGTTGTTGAGCCAACTCTCTGGGAGGATAGGAGCAGTGAAGGCCCTTTGCTCTCAGGTTACCGTGCATTACCCCCTTCACCAGGGCTGCAGTCGCTGTTCACTGGCTAATCGGCTCTGCTGCTCCCTCTACAGGTCGGCAGGTGAAGTTGGCCTTCATCAACTCCACGGTCAAACCGCCCAGGAACATACGGATCAAACAGGAACTGCACGGCACCGCCGGGCCCGTAATGTTATCCAGCCTGCCGGACCGGCCCAGGTCCACTCACGCCCTGGACAGAACCAGGTCAGTCCACACTCCTGGGCGCGCTCGCATGCTACGACTTGTGCTGCTAACCCTCACCGGAGTTAGGCTGTTGTGGTATTCTGTTGTTGGCAGTTCAAGATGACTCCACATTCACCAGCTGCTCTGAGGATCTCCAGCCTTGCTCTCTGGATGTGCTCATGTGAGGCCTTCCGTGGGGGGTGACTGAGCATTGATTGCTGTGATTGGCTGTCAAGCTCAGATGGAACGCTGTGATTGGACAGTTGTTGTTGTGGGCCTGAGAGGCTGGCTGCTGTGAGCAATGATGGGGGCGGAAGGCAGCTGTGCGCAGGGCTCTTGCAGGGGAGTGAGCAGCGGTTTTCATGGAGGATGTCCTTACCTGAACCCTGCCGAAACACCTGAACACTGTTCTGTCAAAATCAGTACATTCAACAAGCAATTTAATCTCATTTAGACATTTCTGTAACTTTTGTGCAGACTTTACCTCACTGAATTGGCAATGTTTTTACCAATTTGTTTTTTTTCCAAGATATGCCAGTGGGGTACGAATTTCTCATCAAGCAAATGGTATCTTAAAACAAGGTAATTCTGTTTCAGAAAAAAAACTTACCAAATCAAAACTCTTAAAACAGGCTTTTGTTCATGTGCCTTCATAAATGTGTGCAGCTACCTGTAAATTTGTTGATTCAGATCAGTCAATTCTTTTGTCAAAGCCCCAAAGCTAACTCATATTACTGGCAATAGCTTGTACCTTGGCAATGTCCCCAATGTTTTAGATTTTTTCCAAGATCTTTATTTTTGTCAACAAGAGCCTTCCATCAGTTGAGTTTTGACTTTAGCATGATCTTAATAGATTTCACTTTGCTCTGGATTTGGACTGTGTCACTGCATCGCTTACGGCCCTGTGTACTGTCCGTGTCCAATCGGGGCCTGACATTGGGCATATACCTCTGGGGGGTGATGGTGGAAGCCGAAATGCCTTTTGCGTGAGGCGAGCCAGGCGCGGGGATCAGGGGAAGTGCTGTATAAACTGGTTTGGTTCCGGTTTGAAGCAGTGTGTGGGTCTGCCCTCCGACGTGGCTGAAAAGCCAGTCTTCCCTGTGTACACAGCTCCCACTGAACCGTCATCCACCATCTGTGAATTTATTCATTTACTTATTTGCCGTACTCACCAACTTACTTTGTTACTGTCTGACTCTTACTTTCTTACTGTACTTTACTTTACTTTTCCTGACTTTACTTACGACCTCTAATTTGTCCCAAAGAGTTCTGAGAAATAGATGTGGCAGTGAGGGAGTTGAAGTTTGGGTTGAGCTTTTTTGAAAATGTTATTTTTATTCTTTTTTTTAAACCACATGCTGAGATGGTTCGGGGTAGAAGATGCTGATGCTCCGAGATCTAACGCAGAGTGCCGAACACCTCGCTTATGCTGTGAAATCCATACTCGCTGAAGTTGACCCGGGCAATAGGGAGAAAATGAGAATCTGCTTTAACTGAAATAAATCTTATGATTTTGATTTGGTGCTTGTGGCCTCTGAACCGAAGTAGACCGTATTAAAATACTTATGCCCCCGTAGCACAATGGATCACTGATCTTCAGGCACAAACTAGTGCTGTTTCCCCTTCAGTATGGCACCCTGCTCTTGGCATTGCTCATTTTAATATAGCGGCGTCATTTTGTGATTGTAAGCCAATTTCTTTTTGCCTCTAACTGCTTGAATACCTAAACTTGTTGTGCCCCGCTGTATTTCTGTGGAATTGCCCATGTCAAACATGTCTTGCTAGATCAGTGCATGATGTCACTTCCTGCCTCTCCCTCCCTTTTAGCACCAAGCCTTCAGACAGCAGAGCCCGGCCCAGCTGCAGCAACATTCCGTCCAGCGCCAGCCAAGCACCGGAACCCAGGAAGTTGAAGAGTGAGTCTCACCCTCTCCTGCCCACTTCCTGTGGAGACTTCTGTCTGTCTGCATTCTAGGGGCATTGTTCCGTCACAACGCGCAGTCTAGGGGCACTGTTCCGTGTCAACACGCAGTCTAGGGGCACTGTTCCGTGTCAACACGCATTCTAGCGGCACTGTTCCGTGTCAACACGCATTCTAGCGGCACTGTTCCGTGTCAACACGCATTCTAGGGGCACTTTTCCGTCACAACACGCGTTCTAGGGGCGCTGTTCCATCACAACACGCATTCTAGGGGCGCTGTTCCATCACAACACGCATTCTAGGGGCGCTGTTCCGTCACAACACGCATTCTAGGGGCGCTGTTCCCCTAGTCTAGCTAAAACATGTCTGTTGAACCTGTGGAGAAACGAGTTCAGATATGTTCTAGTATGTGTTGCGCTTACAAATGGCCTATTCTATCATAAATGATGCCCCATGATAAATTTATGCTTTACCTAGTATGCTTTATTAGTTTTATCATTACTTATCATACATTTAACAACTTATTTAAAGGCACCCTAAGGGTATTTCACAGCCCCTCAGGGTGTACTGTTTGCAGACAAGGCCATTAAGGGAATTGCTTTCTTCGTCTTGAACCTGGTAATCTATCACCCCGTTAATACTTCCTACATTTCAATTGAAGCTTATGGTGTGCTCGTGCCTGTCTGCAGCTTGAAACGAGAACCGCAGTAGCACTATTTCACCACTAGAGGGACTGATGTGCCATGAGAATAATTGTCGCTTGTAAAGGGTAGAGTGAGGCCACAACCCCAAAGTGAAGTTGTCATTCTCTCATGAGTCATCTTTGCAGTGATCGGTACTGTGTGTGCAACAACTTTCTCCAGAGCCCATAAAGTCCTTCAGTCCTATTCTGATTTGTTGAAACGGGTCCATGTCTATATGGGGCGGTAAATGTGCAGTAACTATTTCCTCTGTTAGTAGAGTTTCACGGATTTTTATTTTTATTTATTTATTTATTTTTTTTAATTTTAAAGAGCAGTTTTGCTGAGCCTAAAGACTGTCTGTCTGTGTGTTCTCCCCTTGAGGAGTGGCTCCCATCATGGCGAAGTCCTTGAAGGCCTTTAAGAAGCAGCTGGTCCACAGATGAACCCGCCATGGGGGTGGTGCACCATGGACCCGGTGAATGGTTTGGGATCGGGTCTTTTTCTACTCCGACTCGTCTCTGGGCCAACCCTAACCTTGTTGGAATTGATTGCCTGAAAAATACTGTATGTTGGTGTCGCAATGAAGTCTCACTTGACTCGTCGGTGAAAACGAATCATGACACTTTACGCATTGATTGTTCATTTAAATCATATAAAAGTTTGAAACTGAATTTATTGAATATCCTGAGAAACTCATTAACCTGTGTACTGTTATTTTTATTTTATTATTTATTTATTTTTTGGTCAGTTTTGCTTTACTACTGTGCATACTCCAATTGTTAGTAAGATTGGAAATGCTACAAAGAAGGAAATTGCTACTTTTGGGATTTGAATAGTTTTCAAAAAGGCCTGGAATTGTATGTATGAATGAAGCCTTTCAATTTTACAGTAACATGTAATGTGTTGGCTCCCCCTAGTGGTCTTGGGCATAAATACAATGAATTGAATGGTTTGGAGAAGCTACTCCATATTCACATTATAAATATCATCATTGACCATGTTTGTGCAAAACATGTTACTTAAATTTAAAATCTAGTGGTTTGTCTATCATAATTTCATTTGTTGCCATTACTTCAATTCCCACCCTCATTTGTGATATCAAAGTGATTAGTTCAACAAAATTGAGGAATGAGTGATTTTGTTCAATATTTGCCTACATTTTCCCCTTGTTTGGAATATTCAATGTCCCATTGCTGTAGCAGCTTCTGCCATCAATTCGGGACAGTCCAGACTAGCATTTGAATGCAGTCTTTGCAGCCAAAAAAAAGCCTGTGCAATCGCTATACCTGGGACTTCCTTTGCCACTAAAGTCCTGTCTCTGTGGGCAGTGAGAAGGCCAGTTATACGCTTCTTTCTGGCCTGCTGCTCAGTGTGTGTGGTAGCAGTCAGGATTCAACACCAGACTGGGCTGTGTTCTCCTACTGAGAATGCTTATACATTAAAAAACAAAAAGCAAACCGACAAAGGGGGAAATGTTTGGCAATTGTCATAAAAGTATGTGCATTCAAAACAAAAAGGAAAAGGCAAAATTAATAAAGGTATTTGTGACTGTCATGGAAGTACACTTTGCTATAAGCGTGTATTTTGTGATTTGTAAGCACCATTTGGGTCCAACATTTTTAGTGGTCCAATATCGTGCTTGTACACACAGTTTTTACCTCCTCAATAATACATTTCCTTCAAACAAAGAATGTGTGTGCAGCCTTTAATTCAGCAAGATGTTTGGCCATGTTCAGCACTGAATCGATCTGGATTAATATGCTGAGGTTGCAATCTCAATCTGAGATGATGCTGGAGATTAGTGATAATGGCTGAGGCAGCTGTCAGAAATGGATTCCTGATGACCATGCAAGCTCCTGGCTTTGGGAGGGGAACATGGTAATGTGTAACTGAAATAACCACACATCAGAATACGCAATGTGCTGTTATGCTTGTGTAGGAGAGAGGATGGCACTGTTCTAAAGACTAATTCCACGGTCATTAGACTATGGAATCAATCTACCCCACACACATGACTCTTGTGCATTTGTATTTTTTTATTCATTTTATTTTTTATTTTTTATTTATTTTTTTAAACACTGTCATGTCCTGTTGGATGATGGTTCTCTGTTTTGGAAAAGCATCCCACCCAAAAAGCAGTGCATAAGAAATCTGGGAAGAGATTGCATGGAAGGGTTTAATTATTTATTCTATCTAAACCACCTACAGGTTACAGTGCCATGACAGTATTTGCCCTCTTCCTGATTTGCTCTATTATTCTATGGTTTCAGGTCTTTAGACAAAAAAATAATAGATTAAGGAAACCTCAGTAAATGCAAAACAAATTCAAATGAATTTATTTCATGAAAATTGAACCTCCATATCACTCTTGTGGGACGGGTAACTGGCTTATCCGCCATTAGCAGCAATAGCTGCAACAAAACCTTTCCAACAATAAATCAGTCTCGCATCAATTTGGAATATTTTTGTCTGCTCTTTGCAGAACTGCTTTAATACAAATTGGTACTGCCACGACATCTCTATTGGGAACAAGTCTGTACTTTGACTAGGTTTAATTAAGTTTCTTTTCAACTGTTCAGATGTTGATTTAAGAATTTTCTGGTACTGGGGAAATAATTTTTTCACATGGGTGATAATTAAAAAAAACTTATTTAATGAGAATTTTTTGTGTTAATCGGTTTCCCCTTTGTCTAACATCGCCTATAAAGATCTGTAACTATTCATCGTGACCATGATAATGGAGGAACTCGGAAAGTGAGCAAGTGTGATTTCACTGTACTGTACAATACCGATTGCAGGCCTGTACTTAAAATTGTTTTGAATCAAGTAATTGCAGTTAATCCCTCTTCACTAAATGTTAAAGTTGAATCTAGAGTTGAATCTTGAGGACTCCGTCGTTATCTAACTTGGATCAAATCTATGTGGCTTCTTTATCCTTCGTGTCATAACTTTATATTCTTACTTGTTTCGGTTGAACACTGGCATTGTTGTATTTGTTTTACCTTCTGGCGCTGTATATCTGATCCTCTTCTGCAGGGATCATCAACTCTGGCCCTCAAATCCAAATCCAGCCCTGGTTTTCCCTTCTGCCAGATAATTAGTGCTACTGATTGGCCAGACTGCCTTCACACCTGACTCCCAGGTGAAGGGAGGGTGGAAAAGCGGCAGTTCTCAGCCTTCGGGGACCATGAGCTGAAACCTGCACTACTGGGATCTCTGCCAACTTTGAGAATTGATTGATATGTTTTCATATGCATATATCTGACAAATAAAACCATGAAGGTGTGTCTCCACATTTTGTTTATGGCACTGCTGTGTAAAACATTAGTTAAATGTGGCTTAGGCTTGTACCGCTGAGAGACATGAATATGTCATTGTAAGTCCGCAGCATTGGTTATCTTAAATTACCTGATCATTATACGCTGGATTTCCTGAAATGAACTGAATTAAAAATGATTTTAAACTAGTTATTGTGGTGCTCTACTTCAGTTTGCTTCTATGTTCCCAGGCCACACATAACTATGGGTCAGAGTCAGGGGTATTCTGCTCTGCTGGAGAAGTATTTAAAATATGTCTGTTGAACTTCAACAGGAGTTACTTGAATTTGGTTGGAACTTTGGTTGGCTGTGGCCAGATGAGACCAAAATTGAGCTTTCTGGGCAGGCCACCAATGGCGGTTGAGGCAGCGAATGATTATGTTGAAGAGGACATTGTACCTACAGTGCAATAAGGCCGTGGATCTGTGTTGAGTCGTTTAGCACGGATGGGTTATGCGTGTCATGTTAACATCAATCAGATCTTGAGCCCCAGCACTGAACAAGGGCTAAAACTGGACCGGAAATGGATCATTCTGCATAACAATGATCCAAAGTGTACCTCAAGATGACTACTTTGCAAAGGCTGTCTCAGTCACCAGACTTGAAACCGATCGGTTTGAACAGTTGTGCAGGATTTAAAAAATCTAGTTGTGTGTGGAGGAATGGTGAAAGATCCCCTGCTGTGTTCAATAATCTCATAAAACGCTACAGAACATGACTGTACTGTCATCCCTTTGAAGGGAGGGTGTACAATGTACTGAAATATTGTGTGAATATTTCCAATCTTTCTGGGAAAGAAAGTTTTTTAAATGGGTCATTTTTTTCTCTCAGCAATTGTATTAGTATCAAATATGTAATAATTTCCCTAATTAGGCTATAATGTAACATCGAATGTTACCTGTGCTGAATCTGTGAAAATGCTGTGTAATATTTAGTTTAATGTGTTGAAATTTTGTTAGTTTGCTGAATTCTCACATTAACATATTAATGTGTCTTATTAAATTTGCTTTCTGCCCATTTTGCATTATGAATATATAACAATGATTAATGCACTTTTGACAAAACAGCAGTGGTTCTATATCAATCTAACCAGGTCTAAACTTTAGGAATATTCCAAAGTTTGGGGTCACCTTCTGCTTTTTCTGATTTCATATTTTATTGTAATCAAACAATTAATATGTGGTCAAAGTGCAGACTCCAAGCTTTTAAAAGGCATTTTTATTCATTTTGGTTTCACCATGTGGTAATTACATTACTTCTTTTTATATGTAGTCCCCCATTTCGATGTTTGAGACAAATGAACATAATGTCATATAAAAGAGTCATGTTTTGCATGTGGTTGCATATCCTTTGCATGCCATGACTTCCTGATGTCTGTGACACTTCAATCAGAGTCTGGATACCTTTTTTTCAAGTTGTCCTACAAGCAATACCAAAACTATTCGTATTTGAATGGATCTCTAATGGAATTGGGGGGGACTAGATTCAGCTGTAAATTATGCTGATACAGTATGAAACACATTTGCTGGCTAAATGGTTTTAAGTCATCCACTTAAAACCACTGTGCTGCTGTCAGATATGTAGTAGATACTAAAATAATTATATTTTCAACTGGAAAATTCGTCAGGAGAAATAATTATTGTAGTATCAACTGCATATCTGGCAGCAGCATGATGGTTTGGGCTCATTTCATACCTTGGACCCTTGATGCCAAGGTGTGAAAGCGTATTGTATAGGTAGACCTACGAGTTTCTGTTCAAAGTCGCGTGTTCTGACGTCATTTTAATGGTGAAGATATCTTTTTGAGCGATTAATAACTGCGGAGTGGATGACAGTATAAGTTCACACTTCCCTCTGCCAAAATATGACGGTCCATAGTTCCCCAAGTGATAAAACTAATAAACACATTTCTATGAGCGTCTAAGAACGCCCAACAAAGTTATAGGCTATCATACTCGACTAACTTCCCTTATTTTGTAACCTCTGAGAAAGGCATAGTTCCCTTTCACACACTAAATCTGGGCAATTATCATTTGAATTTCATGCATATTAGCCTGTTAATTGCCTTCGTATGGGGAGAATCTCTAATTTAAACAGTCATAGTCGTGTAAAAACTGCTGTAGTTGTCACATCTTTCAACTAGCTATACAGAGTTTCCAATCTGCATGAAGTTTGTGCAAACTTGCAGGTAGGTAACGCAAAGCGCGCCAGGGGGACTGCACTATCTCACCCTCGGCCGTCCCTCCCTTGTTCCCACGATACACCGAGGGAGGGAGAGGAGGAGTGAAACAAAGGGAGGAGCAGTTAGGAATGGTGACGTCACATTGGAATGAGGGAGTGAATGTTCCGGGTCAGAAACTGGAATGAGAGGAAATTAACTCTAGAGCGAGAAAAACACGAAATCGGAACCGACCAAAACCGAGATGTAAGCGTCGGTCAGTGAAAATAAAGGCCAAACTATTCAACATTCCAACGACTGGGAAGATTTGAAAATCGGATAGAAGCCAGCGTGAGGATAAAAAGTATTTGAAGTGTGAGAGCACGACCAGCGGTTTTATTCCATGTTACTCTTTGCAGTTTATTTATGCCCTGAGAGGTGGTTTGCGCGTTTGTTCGCTGTTAAAAGTCGCACGAAGAGACGCTGCTGTAGCTGATACTGTGCGCGGAAACTTGGGAGTTCTTTTCTTTTGGATTCTCCATTTATTTTGTGTAGTTGTGGGGGGATTTTCGAAGAACGGAGTTTATAGCAACCCGTGATGTTTCACTGTATTCCCTTGTGGCGGTGTAACCGTCACATTGAAACGATCGATAAACGCCACTGTTCTCTAGCGTACGTCCCAGAAGAAATCTATCGCTACACTCGCAGTTTGGAGGAGCTTCTGCTTGACGCGAACCAGCTACGGGACCTGCCTAAGGTAAGACCTGGAGCCGGGACAGATCTTCATGACATGCCAAGTGACGTGAAATATTTATTCAGGAAGATCCCTGACTGCTTGGTTAAGGGGCTTTTTGTGGATGAATGACTATGCGAGTTAGTGTTTATTCCATTCGCTTTGGTCGATGTCACGGGAAAATGCCAGAACACTGCTCTATCGCGGAGTTTCTAGCAGGTTGTAGGCTACGTGGAGCTGGTTGGCTACGCCGCGCGTCTCAATGTGAAAGGTATTGTTCACGTTACGCAATGACGGGGCAGAAGGCCACGGTATTAATTAATTAATTAATTATTTATCGAATGGGCCTACGGCCACAACACCTTGTTGCGCTCTTTGATCAAACAACCGCAGCTATTCTCTGCACTCTGCGCTCTATACACTTCCGTCCTCTGCAACCACTTCTCCACCGTGTTAGGCTGTAGAGGAATTGTGCAATGATCGCGGACTCCGGCAAGAACCACAGGCATTCCATATCTTTTATTGCTCTCTTATCTCACTCGCGAGCTGTGAGCAATGTATTAGGTCACTTAGGTGTTGCCTAAATGCCACAATAAAAGGGACCTGTTCATTGTTTTGAGAGGCAGTAAATAGCTTTGGTTTCTGCCTGGGCAGACACTTTATCTTTGCATAGTGTCTTGAGTGGTTCTTTTCCTGTGAACCGATGCAAATGCAGTCTGGAGTGTCAGCTGTACTGAACATTGAACCTGTGCTGGAAAGCTCAAACCCTCACTGACGGTGTGGTGTCGTTTCATTGTAAGCTGTTTTCCAGATGGCGACTCGAGGAGTGTTCAGACAGGGCAGATGTGGCTGAAGACTGGTCATAAAGTTGACTTCAGTCAAATGCTAGGCCTGTAAATGAGAAGACAGAGCAGGGGGTACTTGAGTATTTGAGGCTGTGAAACCTCAAAGCCTCAAGCCTCTGAAACCTCATTCTTTGCATTATTGCACATGCAGGTAATCGTTTGTGTAAGGACCACGTCGCCAGTCCCCTGGAACTGCAGAGTTGGGCTTTCTTTGCCATAAGTCAGCCACATGTGTTTATGTATGGTGCTTTGGCTTGTAGGTAATCCCATGTTGGGTGGACCTGTGCTATGTCTAACAGAGGAAGTCTTCCAGCTCACAGGTGTTCTGTCCCAGCTCTCCGATGGTACGGCAGATTCACATACGAGGCTACAATAACATTAGTGTGAACTCTTCTTCTCTGGTTTTATTGCTGAACTCAATGATCTCAGGGTTTTGTTTTTGTTTTGTACATTCTTGAGTTCAGAACAGTGCTACCCCCCATGCATACGTGCACACACGCGCGCACACGCGCACACACGCGCACGCACACGCGCGCACACACACTCACACAGTTTGAACTTGCTGTTCCCTTGGCCTAGGATGAAGTGTAGCACATCACAGCCTCTGCTGAGTTTAAAAAAAGGGTCACTTTTGACCTTCTGCGATTGATCGGAATGATATCCCTCAAATGTTTTCCTATGGGGGAGGTAACGCCAGCCCCTCTCGGATACTGCTGATTGGATCTGACCCACTTTGAACAAGCCTCCATTACATTCTGCCCCTGATTAGAATGCAGAGGTGACTTTGCTTTTGCACTGAAGATAATAGCAAGCTCCGTCACCACATTCTTTAATTATTACTGGAATATGTAACTTTTTTCTTTTTTTTCTTTTCTTAAGCCCGTGTCCCCAATTCACTGAGATGCCACTTTTGAAACTTTGTAAGGCTGTACCAGAATCATGAAGTTGAATTAACATACAACTGAGCACAGTTTGATTATAAATTTTTAGTTATGTAAAGAGAAACAAGATGTTTCGTTTTTTTCAGCATTGGCGAAAGGGTGTGGCTGACGGGGCATTTTGCGTACCCAACACCTTCGTCAGGAGTGAGCTCCATTGGTTAAATTTGTTTGACGTATTATATATTTACTCAGCTGCATGTTTACGTGTTGAGGAATTTGGACTCGGTACCTTGTTCGACACTTACAGCAGCTGTTCTCCCTCTTGGGCTGAAAACATGCTACCTCCTGGTTACCGGCCCTGCTCCCTTAACATCACATCACACCGTCTTTATTTAGTTTGAACATTTTCAGCAGAAAACTGGCAGGACTAATCCACACTGAAGTATTTGTTCATCTGCTGCTCAGTGTCACTGTCAGCTCCCCAGTATGAGAGAACGAGCCTGAAACGCAGAATCACTCTCACCTCTGCCCTCTGTAATCCTTTGGTATGTGCGAGAGAAGTTTTGATTGATCGACCTCTTCATTTCGATGAATTCTTCCACCGTGATGAAGTGTATGTGATTGTGCAGGTTTATTTGGGATGTTGCCCGATGGCTGTACATGCAGACCTGGAGAAATATGTTTTCCATAAGGATCCTATCGATAAAAGTGAGGCAGTTTATACTTTAAAAGCCAAGCGCTCAAAGGTATCTTAATAACCATTTAATTTTCAGCCCTCTTTATGACTTCATAAACAGTTGTAACTTTTCCTGGATTCTAGTAAATAAGTACATTTCTGTATTTATTTCCCCAGTTACGATTCCTACTGATTAGGGGACACCATTTAGGCTCTGTTTCATTGCCTCAGTGTCAGTGCGCTCCTGCGGTCCTGAAAGACGGTAGCACAATCCGTGGAAGGTATTGAGCCAGACATGACTGCTTGTCACTGCTGAGATGCTACAGTGGGCGACTGACTGCACAGCTGGGGCAGAAAGGTCACAGGTGCCTGAGGAGTCCATGCTGAGTGACGAGGCTGGGAGACGCTCTCTCCCTTCCCATTGGACCGCGGTGGCCAATCGGGCGCCAGGGCTAATCTGCGGTTAGCGCAGACATTGGCCGAGTCTGGAGTATGTGACCCGTCAGCGGGTTGGGAACGTGCACCTCAGACAGACATGTCAGTCAGGTGACCTCTCGGCGGTCCTGGTTGTTCCCACGTGGACCGGCTCTGACCTTCTGCCTCTGCCAGGAGCCGAACATACACTGGGGTCATGCAGAATTTCACAGGAGTGTTTGTTCCACTCAAAAGTGTCTGACTGTTCCAACGCGTATGTATTGCCGGTGCAAATTGTTGACTCTGCACTTTCTGGACGTGCTTTGCGGGCCTAGTGAAGATGTTTAGATTAGTTATGAAGGTCTTTATTTTAGTGCTAGACTTTTTTTCCCCTGCTTGTGTCCCTTCGGGAGAGACATAATTTGTTATCACGGCATTTCCTTTCCTGCTATTATCTGATATGAATGCTTTTTTACCACAGGTGAAATGGCAGTATGGTATTTTGTTTTGGTGTTTTCTATTCGAATTGTTGCTGGGTCATCCCCATGCCTGGACCTCCATTAAAGCTTTAGAAATGAGGCCTTGCAAATCCCTTTAATGGAGTAATCAAATCTGAGAAATATGCTGCTGAGAGCTATCATTGTTTGGTCAAAAGTCATTTCCCTAGATAGGAAAATGAATGGGAAATATTCATTTTAGACCGTTTTAGTCACTGTAATGCCAGTCCTGCATAGCACTATTATTTATTCTTTTAATCAGTTGAAGGTGACACACAGTGGATTTTCTTCAATTGTATTGCCCATGACTGGTCATTTTTAAAACCTAATTGAAATTTATAGTGAGTCTTCACGTCAGCACCTGTGCCTCTGTATTATTCGCTGGTTGAAAACCCTGTTCGTGCAGCTGGGTTAGTTGATGTGAGTTTGGGGTTAACTTTGCACCGGATTCCTCGTAATGTGTCTTTCTCACCGCTGATTGAGTGATTTTCTTCCCACCGGGGAGCTATTTTTTATTTCTTTTTTACCTCATTTGTTTTGGGCATTCAGGCCTGATTTTTGTTTTTTTGCCTGATTTTATTTTATCTTTCCTCTAGAGTCTCATAAAGGCCTAAGCAAAATAACATTTTAGAGAATTTTTAGTGATGTGTCATATAAAAAAACCTGACCATTGCCGTAGACAAATATTATGTTAAAATGGGGAATACGTTGCAGGTGGCTTTTTAATAACATCAGTCTTAAGTCTGCCGCCATTAGGCTGTGCACCGAGGCCTGTTTTCATGCAGCTTGTTAAATGCTTGTGCCTGTTTGTCATGCATTTTGCTTATCAGAAATTAGCGAAACAGTAACTTTATTGCATTGTAGTTGTTTCAAAGTTGATTCATATTTATATTAACTGAAATGGAATGACTCATTTGCTTGGTTTGCATTCTGTCAGAATTTTTAAGCATGTAAGAGTAACTTACATGTACTCTTAAAAATGCAAGTATATTTGGACCATTCAACTGTATAACGTATGTGTGCCGTCACTGACAGTGCATAGCCTTCACAAAATGCAAAATGCAAAAAACCCCCAAAAAACTATATCCAAAACTGAAAACCTAAAAGGTAGAAGAAGAATAATGGAAAAACAAACCATAAGAATGATCAAAATAAAGTAAAAGTAAACGATAAGAGCAACTATGCTTGCCCACTGTTATTCCTAGCCTGAAGTTAAAAGTTAAAAACACTGGTATTGGTATCGGTCTTGGAAAAAAACAGAATTTAATAGGTGGCTTTTTTTTTTTTTTTTTCAAGGCCAGAATATAATCTGGCCTGAATTCAGTGAATATTTCTTCTTTGACTTGCAAATGGATGCAAGATTTAGTACACTTCTTCTCTGGAAACTGTTTGCATTACTTTTGGGGATTGCTGAGCTCACCAAACTTTATAATAATGATGGTTCACTTTATCATTAATGAATAAAAAGATTGGCTAAAATATTTACCTCATATTTCATATCCCCCTTGGCAGTGGTCAGGGACAAAGTTTCATGAATGTTTTGATTTGATTGTGTCCTTCCTCCCATAGACCTTTTCTCTTGTTCTGTTGAGCTATGTGCTGTGGTTTTCAACTCTGCTCCAATCATTACACAGATTGAAATGTTGTGCTACATGTCGAGGGCTTTATTACGAGCTTGTCCAAACTTGAAATCGTAGTGGGCCAGCCAGTTTCTCTCCTTCCCATAAAAGGCAACAAGAGCGATTTATGGATAAAAAGTTTCAGTCTTCTACCAATCAACTGTTTTGTTCGATGCACACGTTTTGGGAATCCCAGGGGATGTGTTCATCTCAGGTTATTTATGCCTACACTAATGCACAAATGTGCCAAATGAACCAGACTAATAGCAAATGAGGCAGACTAATAGTTGGACTGGGGTGCGTGTGTGTGCAGGCCTGCTTACATGTCTGTCTTTGGCAGTCTGTGTGTGTGTGTGTGTGTGTGTGTGTGTGTGTGTGTGTGTGTGTGTGTGTGTGTGTGAGTGTGAGTGTGAGTGTGAGTGTGAGTGTGAGTGTGAGAGTGTGAGTGTGAGTGTGAGTGTGAGTGTGAGTGTGAGTGTGAGTGTGAGTGTGAGTGTGTGTGTGTGTGTGTGTGTGTGTGTGTGAGTGTGAGTGTGAGTGTGAGTGTGAGTGTGAGTGTGAGTGTGAGTGTGAGTGTGAGTGTGAGTGTGAGTGTGTGTGTGTGAGTGTGAGTGTGAGTGTGAGTGTGAGTGTGAGTGTGAGTGTGAGTGTGAGTGTGAGTGTGAGTGTGAGTGTGTGAGTGTGAGTGTGTGAGTGTGAGTGTGAGTGTGTGAGTGTGTGAGTGTGTGAGTGTGTGAGTGTGTGAGTGTGTGAGTGTGTGAGTGTGTGAGTGTGTGAGTGTGTGTGTGAGTGTGAGTGTGAGTGTGAGTGTGTGTGTGAGTGTGTGTGTGAGTGTGTGTGTGAGTGTGAGTGTGAGTGTGAGTGTGAGTGTGAGTGTGAGTGTGAGTGTGAGTGTGAGTGTGAGTGCTGTACTGTGTGTGTGTGTGTGTGTGTGTGTGTGTGTGTGTGTGTGTGTGCGCGCTTTTGTCCATGCGTGCATGCGTGTGTGTGCATGTGTATGCGTGTTCATGCTTGGCTGTCCTTCCGTGGTCTTTAGTCACCTCTCCCACAGATACGCAAGTTACCACACCCCATTTTTCCCCCGGAGCTTTGAGAACACGATACCTGACTACTCCCAAAATAGGGGGTCAAAGGTCGTGGACGAAACTGTCATGGAACAGTATCTGTACAGACCCTGTGAAATCGGTGGGCAGATGGGGTGGGATGGGGGGTGGGGGGGTGGGGTGGGTAGAGTTATTAACAGATCCCCTCCAGTCCATTTCACTGGAGCCAGAAGTGGTATGGAAGCACTATAATCACATAAGAGTGACACAATCTGTGAAATCCTGTCTCATCTTGTCTCGTTTTGGCCAAACTGGGATCTTTATCATCCCACACATGATATCAGAGGCCGGCTTGGCGGTCCTTCCCCCGCGCTTCTGCTAAAGTCAGTCGATGCCCCCAGAGTCTAATTGCCCTCTGCCCTGGAATTGCACACACAGGGAAAAATTGTTCGCCACATTTTTGGAAAAGTGTCTGGATTTATCATGACTGGCAAGCTGCAGAATAACTGGGTCGCTGCAAATCCGTGGACACGTTTGCGGTCAGGTCCGCGGAGACCACGGTAAAAAGAGCGACCCACGGTAACCAATCCTCAAGGGCCGTTGTGGAGCGCAGTCCGCCACCTCGTTAAACTCGCCGTTTGGTTTGTTACCGTGGCAGTGGGGGGAATGCAGAGGGGCAGCGGCGGAGGTTTGTGTCGAGGGAGAATAAATCCGACCGAGCGCACTTTTTCACATCCCAAAGTGCCTGTTTTTCACTGTAATTTTCAGCGCTGGAGACCGTCCCTCAAATGTAGCTCTTGCGTTTTTTTGGACGGCCAAATGATACAGTGTTCGAAAAAAGCCTTCCTGTGAACGACCGCAGCTATGAAACCGTGCCCCTTAGCCCCGGCGCGTCCGTCTCAGAGCTCTTGTACGGCGATAGCCCGTTTGTGCAGGCCGACACACAGGATTTTACACTGCATTGTGAATCTGTGAAGCATAATCCTGTATGAAGGGCAGCTTTTGTGCCTCTAATTTGTACAGCTGGGTATTAACTGAAGTGCTTCAGGTTTAGTGCTTAATTTGAGGTTGTAACAAATCAAAACTCACTGTTAACTTACAGCCCCGTTCTGTAAGAGGCCTGGTTCCCTATACAGTTCAATATGGAGGAGGGCCCAGGCAGGTTTTTATCGGTCCACTAAAATAGCATCAACCGTGTCCAGCATATATCCATATTCTCAGAGGTGAGTCATACGAGAAATCAGCTCAGTCGTGCCATGAAGAGTTCTACTCGAGACTCCTGAAGTTCTGACTAGTGAAGGGACAATGCTAGCCTGGTGTCTGAGAGGCAGATGATTTGCCTCATTTCGCAGTGAGTAATCTGAGCTACGTACCACTGCGACAGTCTGCAGAGATGCTTATATCTGTGATGTCAAGAGTAGTTGATTACTTTATCAGTTAAGTTCCAAATAACTCGCATGAAGTAACCGGTTTGTCAAAAGCAATGTTGAAAATCCCAGCTGTGGCTCTGGAGCGGTTCGTGATGTTGACGTCCGTTTCTGGCAATAATGATTAAAAGATGGATCACATCCCTTTAATGCGGTTATATAATTGAGCCGTATTAATTTTTAAACGGTTGCGGATTGTCCTCGGTGGTGGTAGCGGACGGGGAGATCTGGTTTAGGGTTGTTCCGATCAAGAGCGCCGTTTAGACGCACCCACTTTAGCCACTTCCTGCTGATATGGATTTATGATGTTCGACTTGCAGCCAGCAAGCATTTCCCTGGACAAACATGAAGGTGTTACGGGATTGGTTTTGTTATGTAAAAAAACTGGAGGAACAAAAGTCCGCCAGTCACTTAACAATGCATTACTTATTAAGTGTTTGAATCTGTCTGCGCGCACTCACTTAACATGAAGAAAATCTCATTATAGTAATTCATTCGGGGTAGAAAGCTTAGTCTGTAGTGTCTTAATATTGGCCGACATGAAGTCTTTATACTTTACAGTTACTGAGATTAATGATGTGCTTTCCAATGCTCGTTTTAAGCAGCTGCCTCTTTTTTTAGTGCTTAGTGCTGTTCATTTATAAGATACTGCTCCAAATGTGTTATTCTGCCTCTGAGAATTACATTGAACAGAATAGGAAAATCCCTAAACAAGGTTTGTTTTGGTTTAGTTTAAAAGGATCTTAATTTAAAATAAGGAGATTACCTAAATTGAAATATCAAAGTCACTTAGATCACATTTCGTCCCAATTCTGACATTTGGTCTGAACAACAGCTGAACCTCTTGACCACATCTGCATGCTTTTATGCATTTAGTTGGCCCATTAAATATTTGCATTAGCAAGTTGGTGTACAGGTCTATCTAATAAAGTGTGGTGTGGTACATAGTCATGTTTTGTATTTGGTTGCTTGTCCTTTGTATGCCATGGCTTCCTGATGTCTGTGACCTATCAACATCCCCAGAGTCTGGATATCTTTCTTTTAGGTTGTCTTACAAGCGATACTAAAACCTCTTTGCATTTGAATGGATCTCTATGGGGATTGGGGGGTAGGACTCGATTACGCTGATACAGTATGGAACACATTTGTAGACGAAATGGTTTTCAAGGTCATCAAGGGTCTGAGGTATCAAGCCAGCCTCAAACCTCCGGCTGTCCGTAGATATGTCATAGATACTACAAGGGTTGTTTCTCCCGAATCATTTTTCTATTGAGCTCAACATGAAGATTAGTGAGGAGAAACAACCCTTGTAGTATCTACTGCATATCTGGCAACACTATGTTGATTAAGGTTAATTTGATACCTTTGACTTTTGATGACGTAAAACCATTTAGCCAACAAATGTGCTCCATACTGTATCAGCATAATTTACAAAAAACGTATAAAAATATGCTTTAATAAAAGCTTTGACACTTTGAATTGTTTGATTTTGTCTGCTATCAATCAGAAAAGGCAGAAAAGGGCAAGGTGTGCCCAAAACCTTTGACTGGTTCTGTATGTGCACCAAGCAGCTGAAAAGGAGATCAGAATGTAAACCTGAGTGTTGTCGTTAGGCACAAAATACTTTTGATTTTTTTACTTCAATGCTAATAGCTACAAAATGAGAACTACAATAGAACTATGGCAAGAAAATTCAAGCTTCAGCCGACCTCCAGCCTAACTAGTGCAGGCAGCTGGACGGCTGTTTCACTCTGAAGAGGAGAGAAACTCACAAACGAGTTTCACTTTCGCACTCGTTTGCTTCCTCGCCCAGACCGCTCGTGTTTAGGATGGCGATTGGAAGACGAGGGTCTAAGATAAGATAAGATAAGATATACTTTATTGAACCATGTGGGTTAATTTGTCCTCTGCATTTGACCCATCCTAGTTACCTAGGAGCAGTGGGCAGCCACAGTGCAGCGCCCGGGGAGCAATGTGGGGTTAAGGGCCTTGCTCAAGGGCCCAACGGCTGTGCGGATCATTTTTATTGTGGCTCCCAGTCATGTACCTTAACCACTACGCTACAAGCCGCCCCCAAGTGATGTGATACACCTCTCCTAAGTAACTAGACTGGGTGAAAAGCAGAGAGCCAATTGCCCCACGGGGTTCAATAAAGTACATTACATCGTATGATTTACTGTATCACCGATGGCTTCAGAAGCTCTGTCTCCTGATGAAGGCGAGGGCACTCGTACCGTAGACCGGCCGGCCTTTCCCGTTGTGGCCCTGGGGATTCAGATGGAGGATGACCCCTTGAGTGGGTCACGTCCTTGTGAGTAAGCAGGAAGGCCACCGGGCAGAAGGACAGCTTCGGTTCATGGAAGCAAAAGCGAAATTTAATATTTTATTAACCATCCGTCTGTGACGCTACGCCCCCCCCTGTGGAATGTTCCAGAGTGACATTCTTTAGCGTGCGCCTGGCTCGTGTCGAGGTGACGGTTTCTGCGAGGAACTTAAACGCAGCGTTTAAGAGCCTGCGGTGGAAGGATGGCGGTTTTGAGCGCGTATGCGTCGTCCTTTACTGATGTTGTCCTTGTACCGGCAGCACCAGCCCGCTGGCTGAGTCCGTTTGCATCTAGCCCGACAGGAGCGGCCTCTCCCCAGCTACACCAGCCGTTACGCGGGTGTGCCAAGCTGTACCGGGCTTTCTTGATGGGTGAGTTGCGGTGTTTGCATTGTGCATCATGGCAAACGTTCATCGCCCATGCCGATTCAAAGAGCGGAAAGCGGTTACTGCCTTATTCGCCAGCTTTAGCTGCATTTGTGTATGTGCGTGTTTGTCTGTGTGTCTTTTTGTCTGTAAGGGGGGTGGTGGTGGTAGTGAACAGAAATCAGCAGGAATAACAGGTCTGGCCTCCGCTAATTTGTATTCTCCTAAAACCCCGGAGACTGCCTGTCCCCTTTTTAAAAGGGAAAAGAGCCCTGAAATGTGCGGAAGGGCCGGTGTAACCGCAGGGTCAGGGCTGACGCGCCCCCCCCCCCCCCCCCCTCGGGGTTCAGTGGTTGCCTGGCAGCGGCTGAAGTGGTGGCGGAAATGGGCGGTGACCGCGCCGTCAGCGGAGCGGGGCTGGTTTAACGGCCTAGCATTGACCTGTCAGCCGCGCGCCGTGACGCGCCTCGGCCCCTCGCCGCGCGCTGTTGTCATCGACGCGGCCGTCCCACCTGTCGCCGCGGAACCAGAGGAGTGACATTTCTCCTCCGCTCGTCCCCCCCCCCCCCGTACCCCCACCCGACCGCTTCAGAAAAGGCAGATAACATCTCAAAGTGCCTGCTGGAAATGTGTCCAAATGGTTCCTTTCCTGTTATCTCTCTAATTTGTTTTTCTTCTGTGGAAGTCAGCGGGGAGCTGGTGACCTTTTGGACAATTTGAAGGTGATTGCGCTCCAAAACATCAGTATAGATTCAGCTTCAGGTGCCCAGGCCAATATATGTGAGGTGAATGCACAGTTATATTTGCACTATTATACTGTATTCTGTAGTTGCGTATATTTACGCATTATTGTATTAAACTGTATGTTGTAGCTACGTATATTTGCACATAATTGTATTAAACTGTATACTTGTAGTTATATTTGCACATTATTGTAATATAGCGTGTGCTGTAGTTGTATTTGCACATTGTATTATACTGTATGCTATTGGGGCTGAGTTGGTAATTGGTCGCTGGGGTGTTCTGAGGTAGAGGTATTGAGCCGGCTGCAGTCACACAGCTGGTCTGCATTACAGTGCGGAGCCTGCCTGCTCTGACTGTGCTTGCCTTCTGTTAATCCGTCCAGATAAGGTGAACTTTGCAAGCCTGCCTGTTTTTGATCCCACCTCTTTCAATGGGCACCACGTGCACCCTTAAATGAGTAAACCCAGGGAACAAGATAGGTTGGCCATCCCAGCACAAAAACAGTGCTGCTCCTTATGAAACAAAGTGAAGGTGTGTTGCGCAACAAAATGTTATTTATGGTCTCTCTTTTTTTTTTTTTTCAGTACCTTGAACCTGGAACTTCCTGCTGATGTTATCTTGTCCCTTAGCCCCTGCGTTACTATGCACTGCTCACTATGTTGTGTTCAGGTTTAGAAACCAGTCTTTGGCAGATGGCTGCAATGCCCACGCTTGTAGCAGCTTTCTGTTACAAAAATGTAGGCTATATTAGATTCAGAATGTGATGTAATTTCCTGTGCAGTAGTACAGGTATGGGTCTCTTTTGTTCGCTCAATTAAAAATACTGAAATGCAAAGGTGAATGTGTATTTCTTCTTCAGTTTGCTGAGAACCACTTTGTCTGTAAATGTTAATGGAAGTGACCCACATTATTCCGGGTGAAGGTTGCGTTTAAAGTGCTTTCTAAATGACCCACTGCATTCTTTTATATTGCAGTGCCTGGGAACATGTGTAAATGTGCCTGCTTAAATCTGCCTGGGAACATGTGTAAATGTGCACACTCTGGACCTATTGCCGACGCTGTTGCCAGTCTTGTTGTTGTAGAGTAGTCTGGTGGCAGTACCCACCGAGTCGCAGTTGTGGAATGCGTACTTCCAGTTTATGCCAATTCATTTGGCTTCCTGGAACATTAAAGTGCTTACTTCCCTAACCATTCCCCCCCGCCCCCGCCCCCCCCCACCCAGAGAGAAACTCTGACAGCGAATGACTCACTATCATTATCGACCAATCACAATCGCCACACAATAGCACCTGAAACACAGGGCGAAAAAAAGAGGCTTTGATGAACCATCGCAAACGTGCACTTTTATTTTGGAATCTCTTCAGGAATTAAGGGGGTTTCATGTGACTCACAATCCAGTCTCTACACTTTTGTTTGAATTCAGTATTCGGAGAGAGCCCTTGGCAGAATAGCTTGATGGAATACGCTCACGCGTTTGTGAGTGAGTAAGCGTAGTGCTCCATGGTTTTCTCAAAGCTGAACCTTTCTGTGCTTCCGTGTGGTCGCGATCCCAGCATTGGAAGGCGACGGTCTGGTTCAGCTTGGTCATGGTCCCAGTGTGATAGGAGGTGGTCTTAGTCTAGGCGTTATATTGCACTCAGGTTAGGTTATTTTCATTCCTGGTTTCACTCCGTCTTTACTTTTACTCTTCTGGCTGTTGGTTGAGAAAAACCTTGACCCACTCTCTAAACCAAAAATCATAAACCAGCATGTGATTATGTTCTTTAAAGGTTCTCTGTGGGTTCTTGGTACAACTCCAGTTTGTAATTAGCCATTAGTGGGTGTGTTCTCGTTTGGGCTTAAATATAGCCCGCGTCTAACTAAAGACGAGATTCAAGTGGTCTAAGAAGGTGTGACGTGGCACCACAAAGGGTTATACTTCCATGAGGAAGCATATTCTCATAAAAATAACAGCACATAGAAATCATTGATCTCTGAACATGATAGGCTGCAGTTTCTATGAAAGAGACCATTACATTTATTGTGGATATCAACGGCAAAGGTCATTACGGGCACATTATGAAATCGCAAGGTCTAAAACTGTTTTTGCTTTATCTGTTTTTACTCCGAGTGCACACATCACATCAGCGATATGGAAAAGGAGCATCATGCCAATTGCCTAATAAGTAACAAAACTTCATTTATAATGGTTGTCAATTGTGTTGCGCTCACGAATGCTAATGGAATTGAAGTGCAGCAAAGCAAGTGGAAGAAGCCAAGGGAGAGGGGGGGATTTTCCCTCAGACATCTTTCTGCTCTGATTGTCTCTTGTGCAGACCCATCAGCACGGCCCTTGGAGCCCCTGGCACTCCGAGTCAGAGCTCTGTGGATGTCACACGTGAAGGATGAGTGCGTGTGATGGGGAGGCTTTACTGTACACATTATTCACAGTCCAAACTCCAGTGCCCTGTATCGCACCAAACACTGTGGGCTATCATGCTGGGAATTTGAGATTGGCTGTACGGGGGAAAAGCCAATCTCTGCAAGGGATCTTCTGTAATGTTGGTGCATTACCTTGTGTGCAACATTCCGTGCTGCCTTCTGAAGAAGGGCTTTTGTGAGATGTTTTGGTTTCATTTTAATGGAATTGCTGGTTCTGAGCTGCTCAGATACAAGTGTTCTCTCAGAATAACCGATGGGCCAACATGCTATCTGTTGCTCTGAAGAGCTGCAGTCATTTCCCCAGTGAGGCCAATTCTTTCCATTTTTAGTACAGTCATTAACTGTAAAAGTGTGGGTGGACAGATGGCTCCTATCCACGTGCCTTTAGCCTGGTAGGCTGACAGAGCTTTTACTGGCAGCCAGCACTGCCTCTGACCCGTATTTATGTGTGTATTAGGGAGAAGAATAAAAGCTAGGCCTAAATGCGAACCTTTTTCAGAATAGGCTTTTTGATTTTGCTTTCAGGAGTGGTTTGTTATAACTATGAAAGGCTGTTGTGCTGTTGCTATCTCGTTCCACCTCTGGTGGTTTAGCAAGGTGTCAGTTTGGAGTTCTGCTTTTGTTGTTGGTTTCAGATGCCTTTTGGGTAGAATTGTCTGCATGGACTTGGGGGAGATTTCTTCTCTAACTGGAAATTAATTTTAATCCTGAAACATCAGGCCATGTATGAGTATGAGTATATACGTAGCTGAATTATGGGGTCTTCGTTTAAGACCCGTTGGTTTTTTGACATGAAAGCCTGTTGCCATTCTCTTCAAAGCTCGGCCATGGTGACCGTTTGCCATTAGATGCTTCTGGGTCGCAGTAGAAGTCCTTGTGACCACACTGTGACCGCGTATCAGTGATGGTTCATCTGTCACGGTGCAGTTGGCTTTTCAGTGCTTTCCATTTGCCCTGAGAAAATCATGGCGTAAAATCTCTGGAACATATGTAAAGGTTATGTTTTTTTTTTTCTGTATGTGAATGATCCCATTTTAAATCGCACAGCAGATTATTCCGGGTGACTTTGCTGCCCTGCTCCTGCATACGGTCGGTTTGTGTGGATGATCGGCACAGGGCTCCTAGAGTGGTCATCAGCACGAACGGGAATGGAAAGCCTTCTGAACACGGGTCAGGGTCCCTGGTCTTTGCTCCACGGAGCCGTCCCCATTTCACCCAGAGGCGAGTGTTTGTAACTGGGCTGCTTGCCTCCAGGTCCTGGTACTACACCACCACTATTGACCTTACTTCTGGAAACATGATGGAAAGCTGATTCGTAAAATCAGGTGTTGTAGTTCACGGTTGGGGGGGGGGCTTAGAGCTGGTAATTCCCATTTTTTCCTTCCCTACTGTTACTCTGTGAAGCATCTTTGGGACAGTCCTCTGTGAAAAGCTGTCTACAGCTAAAATTGAATCGAGTCGAACGGTTGGAGCGAATGCCTGCAGACACTGCGGCCCGCAGGACCGTTTACGCTGGTTTACAGAGTTTTGCCGAAAGGGTTAAATGTCAGGGACGCGCTGCGATGGCACGGCTGATCTGAACTCTGCGTGGTGCAGAGGTCTCTCGACCTGAGCCCCGCGCTAATCGAACGCATCTCTCTGACCCCGGCTCGCCATCTTAAAAGGCAGTTCGGCTGCACTTTATTGAACACTGTGCTCGCTGCGGTTAGAAGTGACAAGTAGGTCATGCAGATAGAAATGCATGGGTGGTTATTTCTGCCTGGGCCCGGAGTACTCCCTGCTGCCAGGCCACTGGCTCTCGGCCGGTCGCCCAGGAGGCCGAGCTCTCCGACTGGGGCCTGGGGAACGGGTTTTCTCCTTTGCTGACGATTGTTGTTAACGTCGAACGCTTTAATGGTGTGATACTAATGTATCGCTGTTGATTTGGTCTCTTGTCAGCGTGGGGCAGTACTCTGTTCAACATGGTTTCATCGTTCTGCCCCCGGCTTTACTGCTGGGTTTGGATTTTTCTGGAAGCCCTTCCGACTCGTTTTAATTCTGCTTCCCTTTGTTTACATTCGATGGCCGAAGCAGAGGCTCTATGTGTTACTTCACTTTTCTTGTGTTTGGTCAGCCTTTCGCCAAACAACCCGGTGCTGCTTCCCCAAAACTCTACTTCCCACTCCCGGGGACTGCTTCTAATGTAGGTGGAGATCCACCTTGTTGCAGTTTGTCTCTTGACAGAACTCGGGCCTGTGTGCTGGAATCCCTGTATTCAGCTTTCTAACCTTCTTCCCTCCTGAAATGTAGAATATTTGGTCATGTACTGTATAGCCACCAGCAGCTGTGTCTTTCCGTCTGTGGTCCACCAGCTTAGCTGCTCTCCAGCTGGTAAAGCTGGCCCTGGCAGGCTAAAGCCCCTATGTTAGCCAGAGCCGCTATTGCAAGGCAAAACAGACGATAGCTGCTTGACTTTCTGCATTGAAAGCTGCTCTGGAATGGATTAAACTGTCTGCTAAAGGAATGCAATGCTGTGTACAGGCTGCAATCCAGAGGCTATGGTCCATGGTGTATGCCGTCAACACTGGCAGGGTCAGGCCTGGAACCAGACAGCGGGGCACACTAAAGAACGAGTGCCCAGATGGGTATGCCTCCTGTGTTCACCTTTATGGGCAGAGATATTTTGTGTGATGGAAGAGTTCGCCTTCTGACACGAGAGTTCCATCACGCAGCTTCTATAGACCTCTTTTATCGTCCGAAATAGAACTGCATGCGCAAAATGTTTGCGTGCCTTTTTTGACAACATATATGGCAGCCGCAAAATTATGGCTTTCCTGCTCTATAAAAAGGCTTCCACGCCAGTGTCTGGGTTCTGAAAGTCTTCTGTCTGGTTCTGGTCTAGTTCAGGGCAGGCGGTGCAAGAATCCACTGCTCTTTGCTACATGGATTCCTCACTCCAATAATGTGTCTCCAGTATCAGCCAATCCAGGTGATTTAAAGATCGGACTGATATTACTCAGCAGATAGTGCTTTCTGGTTTTAGAACCATGTGTACCATGTGATTTTTTTAATTATTATTTTTTCTTTTGAAACCAGTATAATTCAACTGGATGTTGAAGTCCATGTATTTTGATATGATAAATAAACTGTGTGATATTACTCTTCAGTTATTTATCAGCAGGGATCGATCTATATGAGAAATATGAGAGGACATTTCCTTGTGTTTCAAGATTTAGCTGTATTATGTGCAAGCAGCATTGTTTTTCCTGCTCTTCCAGTAACTTTCTAATGAAGGACATTTCCAAAGTTGTACAAACCCTCCAGTCCTGGTGGGCATCACTATTTAGTTGCAGGATTATTAGTTTGTTTGAAAAAGATTGGCAGTTTCTGGCTCTTCAGGTGACACATAATTACAGTATAGCTGAACAAGATATTGCCTCAGTAATAATTTTAAATTATAACAATAACAGCTTGAGTTGAAATTGAGACATTTCATGTCAGTTTCCTGAAGGTCATTCTGTGTGCTGGACACGGCTTCTGCTAACAGTTGACTTCTTAATTATCCCAATCAGCCATCATTCTCTGATCACCGATCATTCTGCACTCCGCCTGAAAGTATAATTACTTGTTCTTTATTTGTGACAAGTGTCCTGACAGGGTGCTTTGTGAAGCAAAAGAAATTAAAGTGCAAACAGAAAGAGAAAACAAGAAAGCAAGCCACACCCTGTCGTGTTGCCACAACGGTTTTATAGTAACAACAATAACAGCAGCCATTTTGTATTTCTAAAACAAGTTACACAGCTGAGATTCTTCTTTGTTTTGACTGTTTACTGGCCGTGCATGCAGCTGAATATTTAGCAGCACAATACAGGTTAAGCACCTTGCTTAAGAGTGCAACATCAATGGCTCATTTGAGAGATAAACCCACGACCTTGACAAGCTACGAGTTACAAGCCCTCACTGTTATGTTGTATTGCCACTCACTAAAAACGAATTCCTTTGGTGTCCCTCCAACGTGTATCCCACAAGGAAGCTGCTACATCTGATCTCTTCAGCCAAAAGCAGTGCTTTATGGTTTCTCAGCCTCATAATGGTTTCCTAGATCTTCACTGGCAGAACTCTGGCCCTCATGTTGACAGATGCCAATAACAAACTCCAAAGGCAATCAAAAGCCTACAATCAAGACTAGATACTAAAAGATTTTTTATACTTTCACTAAGGAAGCATTTGAACATACCTGATTTACAAATCTAAAATTGTTAAGTACAGGGCCAAATCAAGAAAAGAATACGTCTTTGCCCAAACTTCAAAGACTTTTTCAACTCACTGTATGTCTATGTATAGGACTGTGTATAAAATGGGCTGTAATTCCTACAGGGACCCGATATGAATATAAATACAGTCTAATTAAATCTGCACTTTAAGGTCTGCACCTTCACCCCATATCACTTCAAACCGCTCATTGTTTCTCTTATAGAACCATGAGTAGGAAGCCAAGGGATTTCATGTAGCGAAATCCATATGATCTTGCTGCTGTTTCAGATTGCTTTGGGCCACCAGAAGCTGCTCCATTGATTTGTTCTGTTTGCTTATTTTCAGCCATTGTTTCAGCTTGTGAAGCTAAGAAAACTGGGCCTGAGTGATAATGAGATCCAGAGGCTTCCTCCAGAGATTGCTAACTTCATGCAGCTTGTAGAACTGGACGTCTCCCGGAATGGTAAGAGGGCGCAAACCCGTAACACAAATATTTACCCCAAATATTTACCATAACACCAACCATTACTCAGTTTCGCAATCTTAAATCGCCACGGCATGCATTTCATTTTTTGTGAATAAATCCGTGGAATAGCACAAATGTAGCCATTCCATTGCATGTGCTATGTGCGAAACTCAAGTTTTTGAAAACTGTGCTGTTGAATTTAAGAATTCACCCATGTTCAGCTATGTTTTGAGGTAATTATTATTATTATTTTTTTATGAGTTACTGTATTACGTGAAAAGCTTATCTGCCAATTTAGAAACTTATCAAACATATAATATTTGCTGCTCCCTTCTTAATTCCCTCTTAAAGATTTGGCTCCCTGCTGCTTACAACCGGGGTCATTTCCTGCTCCTGTTCGTGGGTGGCTGGGGGCCATGTTAAGGACGTTTGAGTCGGCCCTCCGACCGAGACCCCCGCCCTACTGTACGCCGTGTCTAATTGTACACACGGTCGAACACGGGGCCTGGTGTGCTCTTGTGTAGGGAGGGTTACGGTCCTCTGCGTTCCTTCAGGTCAGGGATCACAGGGCTTCCTGGGGAGGAACACAGTGACAATTACACTGATTACATCAGCCAATTACAGAAGGTCAAACTCTGCATGTTCGACGTGGGCCGCCTCTAATTTGTGGCTTTTCAAAGGAGCCTGAGTGGTCTGTGCTGCCTTTCGGACAGCGTGTTTACCTAAAGTCTGGGAGCCTCGGCCTGAGGGATGTATGTTCCGAGATATGGCCGAGTTAACCTCGCTGCACACGCATGTGGGCGTTACTCTAGGTTTAACAAACTCCACTGCTGTCGTATTTTTCTTACATCTGTTTTTTCCCCTCTTTTTCTTGCAGACATTATGGAAATCCCTGAAAGTATTTCCTACTGTAAAGCTCTCCAAGTAGCAGATTTTAGTGGAAACCCACTGACAAGGTAAATTGCTCGGTCTAGCTCCGTGAACGAGTGCAGCCAATAGGCAAAATCGCTTCCAGTCCAAGAGTGTGCTATGTCGCAGTGTTGCTAAGGAGCAGGGTAACAGTCTAATGTTCCGCAGGGCTGCTTGGTGGCTCAGTCAGTGAAGGCACCGCACTGTGGTGTGAAGACGAGCCGTACGCTCTCGGATCGAATTCGGACAGAGCCAGTGCTGCCTGGGGCGGGTTGCTCCACAGGGTGATGCAATTTCCCATCGGTTCTCCCTGGGTATGGGATCTATGCAAACTGTGCTGAAGTCTGGGATGTGAAAATAAGTGCCTGGTGATACGCCAATCCCCAAACCACCCGGGTTGTTGGACAAGGCTGCAGTTGCAGATAATTGGACATTTCAAAATGGTGGGGATTGGACTTGTTGAATCCCATGTTGGGTGCCAAATTTCGAATACATTTTTTTTTTTTAAGTTCAATGTTTGGCACAATATTTAGCTATGATATCAGAGTTTTCTAAACATAATATATCTTTTGTCTGACTAATGTTGTCTAAATGTCCTTGAAATACATTTCTACACAAAAGCTTGAAAGCTTCTTGTTATATCTTTAGATGGTGAATCATGTCATTGAAATGGGATTAATGCAACCCAGTCGCTACGCACTGGGACTGAAATGGTTGCCCAATAAGGTTTGTGTGGTGGGTGAAATGATTCTCACACTTATCTAAAAGATCCACAAGAACTTTGCTTATGAGTTTTGTGCCAGTGCTGCTAAATCAATCTCAATTTCAAGAGGATTTCTGAAGTTACTTTGGGCAAAGGTGAGCTCCGTGTTTCCTCAGTGTTGTGTGTTTCCAGCGGGCTGAGTGTGAAGCCTACAGAGCTGATGAAATGAAAGGAGGATTTGTGTGTAAGCACACGGTCTCATTTCTCCCGCTCGATTTTCACTTTTAGTTTCCGTTCCAGTGGCCTCATGGGTAATATGCATGCATCTTATAGCGCTACCACCAGGCTGCCAAGTTGATCGCACAGTTTCACTGAATGCTGCTGCCATCTTGTTCTAGCTGGGAAAGGGGTATAATGAGCCTGGTTCAGCTCTACAGTGGGAAAGGGGTATAATGAGCCAGCCTGGTTCAGCTCTACAGTGGAAAAGGTGTGTAATGAGCCAGCCTGGTTCTGCTCTACAGTGGGAAAAGGGTATAATGAGCCACCCTGGTTCAGCTCTACAGTGGAAAAGGTGTGTAATGAGCCAGCCTGGTTCTGCTCTACAGTGGGAAAGGGGTATAATGAGCCAGCCTGGTTCTGCTCTACAGTGGGAAAGGGGTATAATGAGCCAGCCTGGTTCTGCTCTACAGTGGGAAAGGGGTATAATGAGCCAGCCTGGTTCTGCTCTACAGTGGGAAAGGGGTATAATGAGCCAGCCTGGTTCAGCTCTACAGTGGGAAAGGGGTATAATGAGCCGGCCTGGTTCAGCTCTACAGTGGGAAAGGGGTATAATGAGCCACCCTGGTTCAGCTCTACAGTGGGAAAGGCGGTTGTCTGATACAGTAATGGTGCAGTGTTTTAGTGCTTTGTTGCTCTCTCCCAGGCCCTGCTCTCTGCTCCCTTGTAGGGGGGAACCCACTCGCTGCCATGTGCCTTAGACTGGGATTTACCCTCTGCAGAGACCTGATTACAGAGGACTTTTCTTATAAGAGCGTGGGCTGCTTTTGGACAAAGCTTTTTAATGAAAAACACAGATGCGCACACACACACAGTGGCAGAATCATAGGCACACTGACGGGACCGAGACTAACAGTGGGGGGTCGTTCGAAGTCGGGGTGGCTTACGACCAGAATCTCCCAGACAGACACGGTCCGCTCAGCGAGAGGTCGGAGAAACAAACGAGCCGCCGGTGACTTCATGTGAGAGCGCGGCAGGGGGGCTCTCACGGTCTGAAACGCGACGCTCCAGTTCATCTTCCCCGGTGGCTTCGGCCCTCCCCAACCGCACGGCTCCTTTCATGAGAGTATCGAAACTGGCCCCGCTGTGAACCCCGCTGCTGGTTGGGGCCCTGGACGCAACTCGTTGGGCTGCTGTGGTCGGGAAAGGGCCCCGCCACATGACGTTCCTGTGCCTGTACTGTCTCACTTCCATCCCAGTGACCCTTTTCTCTCTCTCCCTTTTCAGGTTGCCCGAGACCTTCCCTGAGCTGCGAAACCTAACATGCCTTTCCATCAACGATATATCGTTGCAGGCCCTTCCGGAAAACATTGGAAAGTAAGTGTGTCATTGTTATTTTTATTTTTTTCCCCCCCTTTCGAAGTCCTGTTCTTAGATTATCTTTTTGCTGTTTTGGTTTCTAGACACTGCTGCTGTGGACTTGATGAATAGCTTTGGCTCTCAGCCATGCCGGCAAATTAAAGCCTTCAGTCCATTTTTTTTTTCCTTCCAGAAACTGCATTTTTATCAAAGTGTACCTTCTCATATCTTTGGCGCCTCGGAAATTGGGCTTTCAATTTCCGAAGAGGAATGTGATCTGCGGCGCCCTCAGTGGCGTGTCTCTAGCTAGTAGCAGTGCGGGGGAATCAATATGGCGGGTTGTTTCTCATTTGGTGGCGGAAAGCATGAGGGCTCTTGTGCGGAGCATTAATATTGACCTGTCTGTTCAGAGTTACAGATAACTGGCCGGAAGCGGAGTGTAATGTTGAGGGAACCTGATATATAGTCCAGAGATAGCAGGTTTCATTCTCACATAAGGCTCATTGTACAAGGCACATACTGTAACCCTTGAGCGGGGTATTTAGCCCAAACAGCTCCAGTAAAACCTCCTGCTTTATAATAGTTTGTATGTACAACTGCAAGTTGTGTAAGTTGGATGTGGATAAGCATCAGTTAAATGCCTATAAAATAATATGTCGATTTTTGAGATTAGCAACGCAACACAAAAATGACACGCACATCCATAAGCTGAGGCAGGTGCCGAACTGAAAAGGCTGTGAGGTGTTGGCTGAGGTGAGGCTGAGGTGTTTCACGCTTTATAGGCTCCCAAACAATGTGAGTTTAATAATGAAAAAAGTAATCTTTCGAGCTCAAAACTTTAAGTTTGCCTTGTTTAGGAGAACGTAGAGTGTTCGACGCTTCCCCCTTCCTGGGAGATGACACAGCCCTGTCCTCTGTGAGACATTTACTGAATATGCCTGGATTTGATATCCCTCGCTCTTTAAAAGACAGAATAATGCCATGGCTTTGAATTGGGCTGTTGTGCTATTATGACCACTTCAGCCTTCTTAGTGATGTTCATTATTGTGCTGCCCTTTTGAAAGCGAGGAAGCCGTGGGTGTGAATTTGGCCTGTTGAGTTCTAGCTTCATTCGTTTTTCAGTGCGACGTTCACTCGTGGTCGCAGATGTGAAAGCCTTGGGCGATTGTGTTGCCTCTTAAGAATCTGAGCTTTGCGGTGAAAGGTTTGAGATGGTCAATCGATGCGTTGTTCGGGAGTCCGGCTTGGGCATGTCGGCCAGATGGCGGCTGGTAAAGGAGTCTAAATACGTTGTCTGGAACACGAGTCGTTGTTCTGATAAGAGCCCTAAAGCACTTCCCAAGGCCCTTCTGAAGCATGGTTGTGTGCTCAAGAGTCTCTTCCCTGAAGGCTACCACCATAAAAAGGAGAATGCCATCAATCGCGTGTAAGTGAAGTCCACTGCAAAAAAAATCTGTCTTAACCAGTGTTTCAGTCTTGTAATGGGGCTTAAAAATCATATTTTTCTTCCTCAAGTAGAAAATAGTAGCTTATTGTTGGTTGCTTTTTTTCCCTTGTCAAGTGAAACGGTTACCCCATTGGCGAGTCTTAAACTGCCTCACGTTACTGCTAGTGTTTTTGTCTTGGCAAAAAAATGATAGAAATAAGATAAGTCTAAATGTATGACTAAGCTATCTGTTAATTTGGGTTATTAACCAATTAGCACAAGCTGATATTCAGCATGTAGGTGTAAGACGAAACGTTCATGCAGTATCACACAGTATCCATTTTGTTTTAGGGTTTCCCCTCGTGGTTTTTCCCTCATATTCTTTTCTTCTTTTTTTTAGTAAAGTTCTACCTTTCACCTAAATAATTGTACTTTTTACTGTTTTTTTTTCAGGGATTCTGGGGATTTTCTCTGATACTCCCAAAGTGTTGGTGTTGGTTAGCTTTAGTGCCAGGAAAACCACATCTGGTTTATCCTGCGGTGGCCATGCACCACTATCACCCCACAAAATTAGCTTTTGCTGACATTTTGAATGCCGATGGGGTTTTTGATAGGGTGCAGATTTCAGGACTGTGAAATTAGCATAGCATAGCATTAGCCTTGACTTTGTTGGTTTCACAGATGTGCTGGTTGGACAGTGACTCCAGGCCTGTCTCCCCCTTCAGCGATAAGTAGATTAATGTTAAGAGTGATGTTATTACTCATTTCTCTCCATTTAGTCATAAATAAAGCTGGGCTGATCTATCAGTAACCATGGTGATGTGGTAAAACCTCAGTAAAAGGGTGTTTGGCAGTTTATGAAGATTATGGGGGTGAAATGGAGCGACATCGACACATATGGGCAAATATGAGAGGGCAAACGTGAGTTAATATTTCATCCTACTCCTTGTGATGTGCATTTCAGATACATTTTTTACAGGAATAAGATGAATCAGTCTAACATTGAGTGAATGTGTGGGAATATTGATACTGCGGTTGGAGTAATTTCTGGAATCAGAAATACTGTTTCCTGAAGGCCCAAGGCTCTAAACATAACTAGATTTTCATATTCATACATCATTCAAGTTGTGTGTCTCTGCTTCTTTGGTATTGGAATGCTGCCAAGGCTTTTGTCTCTCGACAAGATGTGGTTCTGTTTCAGTTTTGTGTGAGACAGTGACTCGTAAAAAACAAGTCAGTGTTTTTTTTAATGCCGATCTATCTATAATCAGTAAATGGTCTATAGTCAATATATGAACTATTGGTAAAATATGAGCATATTCAAGTTTCCCAAGCATACACATAGCATGATCTGCTGTGCTCGCATCAAAAAAAGTTTTCACACACTTGGCAGTTGGACTCAAGCCAGTTGCCCTACCAGTGCTTGGATCACCACCTAAGATTCAAAATTCGACACAGTTACCTTGGTTTGTGGCTCTAATGCTGAAAAATGCTATTGGCTCATAACAGAAATGCAGGCCTGTGATTGGCTCGGCGCACGTTTGTACTGAGGCGAAAAAGCTAAACATAATTACATTGTCAGGATACTTTATCTCATCAACTAACTGCGTTAAAGGACTGTAATGTGTTTTCCCACTACAGTCTTGCACATTATAGCGACTGCCACTCTGCTGGGAAGTTTGTGACGTGGACAGGAGAGTAGTCTGTGCGGGATTGTCCGGGAGACTGGGCGGGCTGTTTGACAGGAAAACTAAATCCCTTCCTGGAAGTGTGACATACGTTCAGCCTGAGTGTGCACACGGTCCAAAGGTCACAGTCAGACTGACATGGGGTTTGAACTGAAAAATGTCTCTGTGAGATGGGGTTGCGTGACACTCCGGCATGTTGGCTTAGTCCACGTCTGAAAAGAAAGATGAGTGCGGTAATACAATCAGTCCTGTAGCTTAGAGTGTGCAGTATGTATAGAGCAGGGGACCTCAGGCCTTACACTGGTGAGGTACAGTATCTGCTGCTTTCCGTTGCCACAGTAGAATCAGTGACGCATTTAGAAACCTGGTGAGGTGGGTTAACAGAGTAGTCAACTACTTAAATCAATCAGTAACTGGGTAACAAGAAAATCCTGCTGGCTGTGGCTCTCCAGAACCAGGGCTCATGTATTTCTACTTGTATAGTTACCTGTCGCCTCTAGCTGGCAGTAAGCCAGCTGTGTGCGCATAACTATTTGTCAGGGAACCGATGCCCTTATGTTTATTTTAACTGAGAGAATAAAAAGCAGTAACAGTAAATCATTACTGGTCATTCCTGCGTTGATTTCTATGGTTGATCAGTTGCTATGTCTGCATTCACCTGCTGCATATTAATTGTTTGTCAAGCAGTGCAACCCATCAAGCTCTTAATATTTTTCTCTTAATATTGCGTGTCGTGACATGACTTCATATTTATTTGTACCATTTCAATATTGTTTCTTCCAATATTTGCTTGTCTGTGGCAGGGCTTCACTGAAAAAGTGACCTCCCTGCATAAATAAAGATTAAAGAAAATAAATAATGATAAAAAGAAGAAGAAGAAGCACTGCGCTTCTGCTCTGTCCCATATTGACCGAAGACCACGTGATTCGTCAGTGGGGAGAACTGAAAATACTGGGGATTTAAAAAGCGCTGCGTTATTATCGCTGGAACAGGCAGTGGGAGCTGCCGGGCCGTGCGTGCGGTGAGGCGGCAGGGGAAGGTTTTAGCCGTCGCGCGTGTGCGTCCTGGTCCCCGCACCCTTCGTAATCCGCCGCACAGATCTGCCTCTGAGAAACGGTCCGGCCAGAGAGGGCCCTGCTTTGCGACCAGGCGGTCCCGCCATTGAGGAGATATTATTTATAGATATAAACCTTGCTGCTGGTCGGCTAATCCCCTGGCCTGCCTCTCTGTAGCTTAGACGGGAGTGTGTTTACCCTCACTCCTGATTCTCCTCTAATGCAGCGGAGGAAAAGCACCTGATGCGGAGAAACGCAGCTGATGTAAAAACCCAGGTCGGATTACGAAACGGCGCTTTCCTGCCGTTTACGCAACGGCTTTCAGTGTAAGCCCACAGCCGCAACAGTGCTCTTTTCAACAGACGCGCTCTTAAAAGCACAACCCCGGTGTGGCGTCCCTTACTGCGTAAAGGCACCGGCTACCGTCAGAGTCCCGTCATCTTGTGATATCACCTCCAGTTCTGCTGTGGTGCAGGCATCCCTGCAGAAGGCCTTTGTGTTCCTAAGAATATAACCTTAAGCCAGCCTCCCTGCCCTTATCCTGCAAACACACGACAGCCTCCGCCCTCAGTTTAGCACGCTATGGACAAATTGGATCCCCTCACGCTTCCAGGTGCCACTTACAGACTTTTGCGAGTGTTCAAAGTGCCCCTCGAGGCAAGCGGACAGTGGATTTTCGTTAGCGAGGGTTTTTAACCAGCGCTAACCTCTGCCCCGGCCTTCCGTTCTGTTCCTCGATTGGTCAGAACGGCTAACGTGCTCGGCCCAATCCGTACTGCCTGCAGCCGCGAATGGTCTCCCGGGAGACGCGCGCACAAATCGGATGTTGCGTCCATTACGTAAGAGTGTTACCCGCTATGCCGGGCTCAGTTCCCTTGGGCCTGCCGCTGTTAGGACAGACCTGCCCCCTGAGAGAGAGGCCTCCCCGGCCCTGCCCGTTTGTGCGCGGTACAGGCGTTTCGGATTTCCGCGGTATGCACTCTCTGTTGGGCTGCGTGCGATTTCCATGACACCCACAAGGCCCCAGCATAGTCACCCCAAGTCCTCCTGTATGACTCGGACAACCTCGGTGATAAATTACCTTGGAACTTCCCCCTTCTACCTTCCCGTAATCTCTGCTCTTTTGACTGGGACTCGGAGAAATCGTTTCTGTGCTGAAGGGGCCGGTGTCTGTTGGAGCGACAGTGCCTCGGCACAATGAGCTGATTGTTATTTGATTCCCCATCTCTGTGCCTGAAATGCTCTAATGGCCTTATTTGAGACTAGCAGCAATGTCCTTTAAAAGCAAACCGTTTTACTTGTTCTCATGAAGTAACATACAAATATGTAATTGTAGCATTGTGTAAGAGTTATGTTATTAAAACTTTGCACACTAATGCCCATAATTCACATTCAGTTTAAAATAATTTACATGGAACATATTTTATTATCTTGGGGATGGGATTGTGTCCTCATTGTTTATGAGTTAACTTTTGGCGGATGATGTCATTGACATTGATATATGAATGTAATCATTTTTACATGGCTTCAGATTTCAGGAAGCACTCAGGAATGCCTTCAGAGAAATATGAAATTACTGTTTACATTTTATTATTAATTTTTCAGCATCTGTGGTTTGAAACGGTACCAAGTTTTTTTTTGACGTTTCCTCTCTAACTATGTGAATATCATTGAGTTATTGAAATGGTATTGTGTAACTTTGTTTAAAAATATCTTGACTTGAGACAATAAACTGTGCTCATGCGAATAACAGCAGGACGTTGTGTTTTCGTGTAGTGCACACCATATGGTGCATTACCCCCTTCTGTTGTGTTTATTTTCTAACTCTTTCTAACACTTTTCTCCTCAGTCTTGCTAACCTGATATCACTGGAACTCCGAGAGAATCTGCTGACATATTTACCTGAGTGAGTATCTCCAGGCCCTGTCATCTTTACCAACTTGTGTGGCTCATAAACAACTGCGACAAAATGGAACCAGATCTGGCGTCCCACTCATGTTTTGAGCGCGCTGTTAAATTGCCACCTACAATGCGGTCGACGGAGATGTTCTGAGCTAAGGACATCGCAATCTGATTGGCTGTTTTAGGAAAACTGTTGCCTTTGAAGCAGTGGGGAGCCAATTAGACTTTGGGCATTATGTGGAAAATATAACCTTCCCAGCTCATAGACATGTGTGCTCCATATGTTGGAGGAATGTTTCACTGCTGTGTTTAGATCACTGTATGTGTACACAGAGACTTTGCTAAAGAGAAACAGAAGCACCCAATGAACTGTAGTTACCCTGCTTTTGGTAAAATAGCACATGCTACTGTGAGACCCCAGTCTTCGCTGAGTCAACACAATAGGTCTTTCACCCATGGATGTGATGTCACCCGGTTTAAGCCTTCTTCGATTGGCTTATCACAAACTGCATTGTGATGTCATTCTGACACAACCACGTATGGTGGCACTAATTTGCATGATGGCTGCCTATGACTGTACTATTGAACTATTTACTAATGAGCACTATTAAAAAATAATGAGTGACATCATCCACGGATGTGATCTCCCCTAGTTTCAGCCTTCTTCGATTGGCTTATCACAAACTGCATTGTGATGTCATCCTGACACAATCACCTATGGTGGCATTCATTTGCATTCATGATGGCTGTCTATGACTGTACTACTTAACTATTTACTAATGAGTACTATTTAAAAATAATGAGTGACTGACATTGTTTATAATAATCAGCCATCTGATAGATTAATCGTTTTTTGTCACAATCGTTCGCACTTCTCATTTGGTTGGTGTTGTCGTCTCTTCATTTTAATAGCGTTTTGCGTTACAAAGCGCGGTTGGTTTGACTGGTGGGACACAAGTGTTCTGTTCCCTGTTGCTAAGGGCCGGTTTTCTCCACAGGTCCCTCGCTCAGCTGAACAGACTGGAGGAGCTGGACGTAGGGAACAATGAGCTCTATAGTCTGGTAAGTTCATCTGAATGGGTCTATTGGTGTAGCTACTAAATGTGAAAACAAACTAATTAGACTGTTGGAGGTGACTAAGGTGAGAGATGAACGCCGTGTTTAAACAGAATTATCTCTTGATATGTCCGTTATTTTTATTGTTAATTCGAGCATACATGCACACATTCATGCCTTGTCTCTCATATATCAGGTCATTGGGTGACTGTACTGCCATCTTCTTACAACATTAAACGTCACTAAAAATGAAGGAATTGTCTAAAATATAACTCACAAATTGTTTGTATTTGAAGACCCTAAGATTAACACATCACTTGTGTTACGATATTTAGTACATTTTTCCTGCCTGTGTTTTAAAGAGCGAGAATGTGTGAGTTATTAGACAGAGAGACAGACTGAGAATGAGAATGAAGAAAGTGCACAGAGATTCTAGGAGGAGGTAGAGAAATATGAATATAAATCAGTGCTTGCCTATTAACAGATATTTCACATTCCACCGTTGTCCACAAGGGTGTTGCCGCGAGCGACGCTGGCCTCCCCTGTGTGTGACCCACCTGCTGTCAGATGTTCTCCTTCCCCTGTTCTCTAAAAGCTTGTCATTCTTTTCCCCTCTGCAGCCCGAAACAATAGGCTGTCTCGTCAGCCTAAAGGACTTGTGGCTGGATGGAAACCAACTGGCAGACATACCCGCGGTAAGCCCACCCCAGTTCCTACGCCTGTTGTTTGGTTTGTCTTGTTCCCAGGCTCTGTTATGTCTGGAGGGACTAAAACTGTAAGTTGTTTTCGTTCTTTGAGTGCACAGGTCGGCCCTGGCTGAATGGGAAATGCTGACCAAATTAGAAACGAAGGAACAAAACCTAACACATTCTGTAACCTGCCGTGTGTCCCACATCTATAGACTTTTAATCCATGGAAAATGCCCAACATCAACTACGACTTTACAACTATTTACATCTGTGTGACCCACATCAGTTTACTGATTTGCTAATCTGTATTTAACTAGCAAAGTGCCCAACACAAGCAAATTATTTAAACTGTAAACACCAGTTTATTAACATGAATGTAACCAGCAAAGTGTTCAACATCCATTGATTATTAATTTACTGATATTTAACCTGCAATGCTATTTAAGAGCGTGGCTCGTTTACAGTAATGAACAGGGGGAAATGGGTTACCCAGCTGGTCAGCTGAAGGGGATCAAAAGCTTGGCAGATTGAGAAAGCAAGTTTTGGAAATTTTGGCTGAACCTCTACTTCTTAAAACCCTTCTCTTTTAATGGGTGGTAGCAGTTTTCAACTAGGGTCTTTAATTACCACAGCGAGTGAAGACATCAGTTCAAACATTTCAGATTTCAGAGGATAGCATCTCCTGCAGTCTGTAGTCTTTAGAGTCACATACATCAGTCATTGAAGCCGGGAAATGTATATCTTATTTGACCTGCAGTGTGAACAGCAAGTGATTTTCATCACTGTGATGTGCCTAGAAAATCTTCTTATTTGATTGTACCATTTGGTGCTAAGTTGCGGTCACACTTTCTGCATGAACCTTGAACTTAAACCATGGGCCTGCTTGAAACATGCAGTACCTGACAGATCTTTAGTTCTCAGAAACTCTCTGTATTAAATAGCAGATGTTTCCTTTCACAGTTTCTATATACAGTAGGAGCTTTCTTTGAAAATTTGTGCAGTGTGTTTTTTGATTTAGCTGAGGCTCTGTTCATTGAAACTGAAGGAAGATCTGATCTGTAGTATGGCCGACATGTCTTCAGATGTTCGGGAACTGTGTATTGGTGTTTCCTTAATCGCCATATCGTGTGATGTTTTAGAGGCAACCCTACAGCCTGCGATGCTTTAGTAGAGTGTTTCTAAAGATGCAGCTCATAATGGACTTCATTGCTGTGGAATGTCTGGAACATTCGATTATCAGTGAAAATGTTAATGCATACAGTAAGCGTGTTTGAATATATTGATACAGTAGCATAGACTATAAGGACTATGTGGCAGTTATCTCTTTTCTTGTCCCCCCATAGACCTGGGAGGGGTAGACCAATTTTCTCCACGCTGATTTTCATGTGAATCTCAACTTGTGAATGTTTATAGCAAAAGACCAAGGCTGAAATAGACCGCACTGAAGATGAATAATTGGTTGTTTTCGCAGTCTGGCATTCTCAAAGCCCCAAGTCTGATTTCCTTTAAAACTGTAGTAAATGGTGGAAAGGCATGGCATTGTGTTGCAGCCGAGTGTTGGCAGGCTATGATTATTAGTGGCATATTGCATTGTGGTGACCCCTGCCCCAGCCGTCAGGAAGGGTTTCCATGGTGACGGTAAAGAGTGGTGCGTTTGTCTGCCCCCTGCAGGAGATGGGCAGCATGAAGAGTCTGCTCTGCCTGGATGTGTCCGAGAACAAACTGGAGCACCTCCCCGAGGAGATCGGAGGCCTCACCTCGCTCACAGACCTGCTGGTGTCCCAGAACCTCATCGACTCCCTGCCAGAGGGCATAGGTCTGAGCCTCTAAATCCTGTGTGTGTGTGTGTGTGTGTGTGTCTGTGTGTGAGAGCGAGTGTCTGTGTGTGTGAGAGCGAGTGTCTGTGTGTGTGAGAGTGAGTGTCTGTGTGTCTGTGTGTGTGAGAGCGAGTGTCTGTGTGTCTGTGTGAGTGTCTGTGTAAGTGTCTGTGTGTGTGAGAGCGAGTGTCTGTGTGTCTGTGTGTGTGAGAGTGTCTGTGTGTGTGAGAGTGAGTGTCTGTGTGTGTGAGTGTGAGTCAGTTAGTGCAGTGTTTCTCCCCTCCAGTCCTCATAACCTACTTGCCAGAAGGTTTTTGTTGTAACCAGGGACTCACACACCTGATTTAACGACTGAGCAAATCAAACCACAAACAAAGGCTGTTGATTAGATAAATCATTATATTGTCTGTATGAGACAGTATAAGGGGGAGCAGATTCCCCATAGCAGTTATTTGAACTAATGTGAACCGTTAATCTGATGATGCATGAGCAGTAGCTGAGCTGAGCTGGTGGCCCTGAGTCACAGCAGTCCATATGGGCGATGACTCGTGTCTGGACTGGGAGCTGGGTTGAGTAGGTGGTGAGAAATGGGTGTTGCGGGGGAAGAATCCACAGATCTGAGCCACTGATGCTATGGCAGCTAGTGACATATTCTTGTCTGGTGTCACGCCAGGGCTCTTGGCAGTCTGGAACAGAAGCGCGCATGTGTGATCAATACAGATTACAGATCTTGGATTGAGTGGATTTGGCAGGGGGATGGCGCAGCTCATTTTGGTGAGGTTCGGTCTGAGATGCTGATTATTTATCCAGAGAATGAAGGAGAGAAGGAAAGGAGAGGGAGTTCAGTATCATACCAGCTGTAAATAAAGCCCATGAGAGTAAGTAATGGAGCTAGGGGATTTTTGTGTAATGGGGAGAACTGGATTGGACCAAGTACTAATCCCTGGGGTTCTCTTACCAAAAGCCTGTGTGTCACTGAGAGGTTGCCTGGCCTGGTTTTACCTGCCCTTAGAATGTAATGACAGGATGGAGTTCTAGTTAAAGGCAGGCTTTAGGGATCAGTAGATCAGAAAACAGTTGGTCAGCTTTGTGGAATGCTGCCGGTAGAATCAGGAGGGAGTTGGGGAGGCTGGCAGATAATTTTGGCAATTCGGGTACAGACGGTCTCTTAGCCCGGGGCTACAGTATTGACTTACAGAGTCTGGCCCAGCTCTATTAACCAGAAGTTTCCGTACACTACACACAACCAAGGAACCATTCTGAAGTTATTTTTATTCATTGCTGTTTGGCAGCCTTTCATTGTCTCTATTGTATCTGAACGCTTCTCCACCCTCCGTGTTACATTTTTCTGTTCTGCTGTTTGTTCTTCAGGGAAACTGAGGCGGCTTTCCATCCTCAAAGCGGATCAGAACCGACTGCTGCAGCTGCCGGAGAGCATCGGGAACTGCGAGAGCCTCACGGAGCTGGTGCTGACGGAGAACCAGCTGCTGGTGAGTCCCGCGGTGGAGAGCCTCTTTCAGGGGGCCCCGCCATAGAGTGCTGGCTATGCAGTTCCCTCTCCAGGGGCGAGCTGCTGTCAGCTGATCCACCATAGAGTGCTGGATACACGCTCATATGGATGCAACCAGAAACCAGACAACTGCGTGCACTGAAACCTTTATCCAGATAACCCACTCTGGCTGGAGGTCATGTTGAACGGGAGCATTTTTAGCGCTATTAAAGCGAATAATTAGTTACCCAAATCCTTCCTAAAAGCCCCTTGTTTTAACAAAGGCCACTCGCTCAGTGGCGTACACCGGGGCATTTCCTTGGGCCAGTGTGAAATTGGTCTGTGTATATGTCGGAGCGATGGTCTCCTCTCTCTGCTTCTTTAATCAAAATCCTTAATTGCTTTCAGGGGTGAATTACTTCCTTCAAAATTAGTTGTAGTGACCTTGAGCCTGGGTAGGTTTGTTACCATGGAGACTGGGATGCCTATCACCGCTGTGGTATAGCTGTTTACAGTCCGTAAATCCAATGGGATTCCCCCTCTAATGGAATTGTTTATATCCCGGTGCCAGCATGTGCTGGGGGTGTCGCCCAAAGCGCTTCCTGAAGCGCTCTTCTGCTGAGCAGTCAGATTCCCGGTGTGCCCTCTGTTCCCGGAGTCACCCGGCTGCTGCTCTCTGACGTTTTTTCCTCTTTTGTAAAGAATTCCTAGAGTTTGGTTCTTGAACTTTCATTACTATTTGTTTTTAAAATGTTTAAATGCCTTTATGCCTTATTTGGTTTTGGTTTGGTCCTTGAACTTCCATTATTTGTTTTTAAAATGTTTAAATGCCTTCATGCATTATTTCACGGCTTTCCCAATTCATGATCACTGCAACACGCGTGAATGTGTGAGGGAGCCGGCTAGCTCCATGTTGACGGACGAGCATGCATTCAGTCCGCTGGCTTGATCCCTGCAGTTAGTGCAGGCAGATGGCAGGTGTCTAATGGACCTGAGGCCTATGTCATGGCGCTTACTGAATTAGCTGGATAACTGCACTTAGTAAAACTGAAAACGCCCCAAGACCAGGAACTAGGACAGAAGTACGTAATAAGAGTTGCTCTTACGGGTTTTTTTTACGCAGTGCACTTATCCGGATAACCCTGTAAACTGGCTTTCTGACACAGGCCCCAGGGCTGTGTGAGGCCTGTGTAGTTGTTCCCTCTCTGGGCTCTGCTCTGGCTGGATTGCAGATTCACTGTCAGCACTAGCAGGGTCATGATGAATGCTTTTTTACCATATAGGAGGCCCCTCTGACCCTGTATTGTCACGTGTTCAGTGTATGTTGAAGTAATCTAGGTCACACTTTTTTTTTTTTTTCTGGGAATCATGCATGTCATCTAAATGTGAACGTTTCCTGTTTTTCTTTTTTTTTTTTTTTTTTTAATTAGAGCTTGCCAAGGAGCATTGGAAAACTGAAGAAGTTGTCGAACTTAAACTGCGATCGGAACAGACTAACATCTTTACCAAAAGAGGTATGCATGTTTTTGTACTTCTATGAACCTTCAGATTGAAACGCTATCACTTGTCTGGGCATCTGTCTTTCCTGGTGCTGGTTTTGGCAATGTCTGTATGGACACTACAATATTATTTGCAGTACTGCGTTAGGATCTTTCTTAGAATTCTGAATTTCCACATGAAACTTGGTTATATATGCCTAATTTTCCACAAAGATTTTCACTGTGGAAAATTACTGTCTACAGCTCTCATTGTTGGAAATCCTTGTTTAATGTCTCAGTTTTTAAAGATTGGATCTGCAGTAGTCTTTAGAAAACCAAAATCCTTGGCTATGGAAAAATGTTTTAATGTGAGCTCTAAAATAACATTTTTATTCTTTCCATCGTAGTAGCAAAGCTGGATAGAATGTAAAACTATCAGAACCGTGCAGTGTTGGACTCGATGCGTATCTCACACCTGGCATCTATAGGGCCAGCTGGCACAAACCCAGGCCTGTTCGTAGCAGGGAAGAAATCGCTCTGTGGAACTCACCTGCTTACCACCCACTGGGTGTGAGTCTGGCCTGCTCCCACTGAAAATCTGCTTTCAGCTCTGCTCCTCTGTTCTTTTCTTTTACAAGTAGACCCACTTGTGAGTTCAAAATGGCCTACAGTGTCTGCTTCTCGTGTGTTGCATGCAAGGGAAGGAAAGTAGGAAGGTTTAGGAAAGATTCTTTGTTTTTTGAATGTGATGCCTAGTGCCTTACACGGGTTTTTGCGGACTTAACTTCTCAGGAATTTTAAAGAAACACAAACCAAACACCTCACCCGATGAGCATGTTTCAGGACACCGCTGTCAGGGTGAATATACCAGATTGTGCTATATACTAATATATAGCACTAATATATATTATATACTAATATGTATATAGCACCAGGTATTTTTCTAATATTACTGCCAGTCTGATGGCGGTGAGCAGACCTGTTTTGTGGCCTTCTCAGGTTGATTTGACAGTTTGACAGTCTTGCAACATCGGGAGCAGGTTTGGTGAACTACTCGGCCTTGCATGCCCTTGTGAAAAGTGTTGTTGACCTTAAAGAACACTACCAAATGAGGTAGGATGTATTAGAGGGAGATATGAAAGCCCGCTGCTGACTATTTTGAGACGCTTATGGGAAAAAGACCCGGCGTTGTTTGTGTTCCTCGTCACGTCTAAATTCATTTGGTGATGAGTCTGTGAGTAGGCAGCACTGAATGTGCTTACAAGACGGTTAGTTTTTTTTTGTTCTGTAGATAACTCTTACCTACCAAATGGCCTTGGTTGGACTTGAAGAAAGTTGAGTTTTAGTATAGTAAAAAAAATGGTAATAATGTTAAGCTTGCAGAAGGGCACCTGTTGTATCCCCCTGCTATTTCCATTGAAAACTGAAACTATTATTTCTGTGTTTTTTGCAACATTTAAAAATCTTTTTGTAAGGGCCCTTACAGGGCTCAGTGTTTATTGGTGACAAAAGGGCCCTAAGCAGAAATAACTGTCCAGTGCGTAGCGCCGTGTCCTCACATCAAGATGGTCCTGGATTCAAGCCCCGCCTGCGCCTTTGTGTGTGGAGTTTGCATGTTCTCCTTGTGTCTGTGTGGGTTTCCTCCGGGTACTCCGGTTTCCTCCCACAGTCCAAAGACATGCACGTCAGGGACTACAGATGAAAATGAGCTCATTTGAAACTGAAATTGTCGATCAATGTGCACTGTCACTAGTAAATAAATAGGTACTGGATTCCTCCCCCTGGGCCTGAATGCATGTAGGGACCAGCCGTGAGTTGCGTGAGCAGCAAGATGAGGCTCCAGGTACCGTGGTGTGTGGGTTGCCATTGTAATTAAACTGCTCTCGCCCTAACACTGCGGAGCGTCATTCTCACCTCCTGGTGCCAGATTTTCTGCTGTAGGCGTGAATTCAGACAGACCCCGCATTCGTTTCATCTCGGGAAAACAAGATGGCAGACCATGTTGGAGCGGAGAATAAAGAACGGACTAGCCCCGGCTGCATTTTAAGAGCTGACAAAAGCTAACGTCACGCGTTTGAAGTTCATTGATTGAAAGACTTTCCAGATGTTCTTTGTATCTGTTCAGTGATAAACTGTAGATGAACCTTGTATCGTATTGTATGGTGTGGGGTGCTGTGGTGCGTGTGGGTCTGTGTATATTTAGGAGAGTAGAGATACCGTAGAGGTGGACAACGTGTATTTTGTGTGTACATGCAGTTGTCCATCAATCTAAACACTAGTTGCTTGCCATGCATAGTCTCCCAGATTTCAAAGATATTCCCAGTGCAAGGTAAGTGTTTAGCGCTAAGACTCCTGTTTTGTATGATAAATCGTATTACGATAAATTTGATGCCTATTCTAGATAGTATATTGGCTTGGTATTGAAGTAGCAGAGGTGGAGCACCCCGCACATACATCAGAAATGGATCACTCTGCCCTGGCCTATTTCAGCCAAGATAGTCACATTAATCATTGATTGAGTTCAAACCCCTAGCACTTTGTAAGAAAGCAGTTTAGTTCTGTCTTATGTGAGAGGTGGAGGTACAGCTTGCAGAATCTCACCTTTGTTTACTTTCATCCCACCACTATGCGCTATACTCCTGGGGACAAAGTCCTGGGTGTCGCTCGACGTGTGCGTCATGTGACGGACCAGTAAGGAGGTCTTTCCCAGGAGCTCATCTGACTGGCTACTCAGAAGCGCTCGACACTTTACTGAAACGCGAGAAGAGTGGGAGGTGCCGGCCGATCTTTGTGAACTTCTGCGGCCTTGTTCGACCTTCATCAATCACTTAAAATTCTGTGTGCATCTGAAGATGAATGATTGAAAACTTCTGAGTGATTGTTGTACTTGAGTGATTGTTTCACAGAGGGCACCAGTGAATTAGGTGTCAGATGTTCTAATTTCGTAACTCAGTTTTCAATGTTGCGCACACAACAGTGCTTTGATTGAGGTCGTGTTTTGATTGTTAACTCCTGTTTAGAATAATCTGCACCGGTTTAAGCCCTGTGTGGTGAAATGTTCTGGAGCTTTAATCAATAAAACAGGCCTATAGTTATTCACGGTCAATTGTCTGAAATGGTTTCCATCCTGAGTTTGTTGTTGTTGTTGTTGTGTATTGGAGCAATACATTTTATTGCATTGTGTGTGCGTGTGCGTGTGTGTGGTATTCATTGGTTAATGTTAGCGAATGTATCAAAGTGAAGCAAAATAACTTCTCATTTTGCCTTTGATTGGCCTTCTTCTGCTGGGACCATTTATCACCCTTAGCCTGAGTTCAGAACTGCCCGCCTGCTCTGGTGACCACTAAGAACTGATCTGCATGCACGTTGCTCTGACAAGATCGGTTTTTCTGCCAAAAACAAATCCCCGCAGACCTCTGGTCGCCAAATCTGGTTCCCAAGTGGCAGTTATTCTGAAATTTGCCGGACCTCTTGACCGACGACACTGCGGAGGCCGTGGCCTGCGAGTGCGTTGACTTTGAGCAACGCACTGTCATGTCATCTCTCTGAGCTTCGCCACGCTTAGTGTCCCCCCTGTGCGTCCGTCTGTACGTGTAGCATCTAACGAGGGGGGGTTGTTTCGCACGTTATATTTTTGTGTTTATTGAACGGCAGTTAGGGCGAGGCACGCAATGCTTGTTTGCTTTTCCTTTCTCTGGTTTTATCTGCTTTGTGTTCGTGGTTTGCATTTGTGCGCCTGTCGTCCCAGAGGGCTGGCTTTGGAGCCTTCTGTTCTTTCCAGAAGAGCCTGTATGAATCGAGGCCTGTACTGATTACACAATACTGCAGTGTCTGAATAATGCCAAGAACGGGGGTCCTACACACCTGCTGTTTCACATATCTTTCCCAGCATGCATACGTCATCGCTTTCACTCCCAAAATACACTATTTCGGTTGAATGCGATTGGATGAAACGCTTCTAAATTAACTTGGAAAAGGACACCTGGGTTTTCTCTCTGACAAATGATTAATTCTTCACCTTGTCAATAAAATTTAAAACGGCATATCCATTTCAGTCTAGTTTATGTTCTCTGGAGAAACATAGTTTTAACTTCTAATAGAGAATGATACCTTCCGGGAGCATCTTGTTTGATATATCAAATCAACAGTCCACAGTCAGTGTAAGATCTGTGCTTGGAGCATCCCTTGTCATGCATTCTTCTGGTTTATTAAAAACAGAAGCAACACTACCATTGTTCTTTTAGCAGTATTGGTTTTGAGAAAAATACCTCCCTTTTGGAAGACTGAAATGGATGAAAATGGTGTTTTTTTATTGATGTCTGAAAATGTACACAGCAGCCATACTGTTGCTTTCATTTTCCAGTCTGTGTAATGCGGTCCCTCCAACTGCTCCAGTTTAACCTACAGCCAAAGTGAGCTTCAGAAAGTCCCATTACAACTCTCAGCTTCGTCCCTCAGCTGCCTGTAGGACGCTCGTTTCCCAAGAAATTAGCGTTGTAGATTGGTGCGGTTGTGCGCTAGCTTACGATGAAGGAAGAAGTCATTATTTTGGTGCTTTCAGTTTCCGTTCCAGAGAACCCGCAGCAGAATGATTGCGGTCTTTGACTATGATGACGCGTGAATCTGCCACACACTGGGCTCCCGGCTGAGCTGCTGTTGTAAGTGCGGTCGGCTGAAGAAGTGGACACTTGTTTGGGTTTCTTTAGAGAGAGCCCCGGTTTGCCACAGGTGTGTCGTACCTATAACGTAGGTGACTGAGTGGAGATGCAACTGTAGATCCATATTTGACTGTGGTCAGGCTGCTGTAGGGTGGATTAATGAATGTCACTCTGTTGTTGTTCTTTGTATGTCTGTTTGGCCTCCTTCCTCATATCTACCCTGGGAAGAGCAGCCCAGCTTAGGCTTGTCCTTTTAACTTGATGAGACGCCATTACTGTGTGCAGGCCTGGGCACTGGCTCATCAGCAGATTAATCTCTGCACATTAGCCTTGCCGTTGGGGGTCCACTTTGGCCCAGGTCTAAATGCTCTTATTTTTAACTCCTCTGGAGAAACATGTTGACTGGCTATGGATGTGACACTTGAGCTGCTGCAGCTCTGAGGTGGAACAGCATTTTTTAGGGCTGGGTTTTCTTTTAAAAAGGTTCCTGTCCAACGGCTTTTCAAAAAACAACATCCTTTCCCCTGTTATTTCAAATATGCAGCTAAAATCCCATGCATAGCTATAGATATAATTCTTTGAATGATCATCCCACTTCCTAACTTTTTGTTAAATTATGCATTTGCTGTAATAACATAACAGATGGATAACTTTGAATGTGTATTATTTTGTTTTAGCGCACCTTTAGAGTGGTTACACCTGGATGTGATCATTCACAGAAGAAGATTTTGCGATTTATTTCAGAGACAAACATGAAAAGCCCTTCTGTTCTTGAAACAAAACCTCTCTTTCTCTGACACTTGGGAGACGGGCCCAGTTTCTGAAGGGTTGGGCTGGGATTCTTGCTGTTTTTGTTCCCCTGGGCAGGGCATGCACATCCCTGTGCTGATACCGCTTTCGTCCTTCTGTCAACCCTTCCCTTTTGTTTCCTCTCGCCGCTCGCTGTCCAGATCGGGGGCTGCTGTGGTCTGAACGTCTTCTGCGTTCGAGAGAACCGCCTGACGCGGATTCCCGCCGAGATTTCTCAAGCCACGGAGCTGCACGTCTTCGACGTCTCCGGAAACCGGTAAACGCCTCGCCGAGGCCCGGCTCAGAAATCCAGTTCTTCTGGCGTCCTTCTCACGTTCTCACGTTCTCACGTTCTCACGTTCTCACGTTCTGATTCAGTGGGAGCGCTGTTCTGCCCCCGGAGGACTAACTACAAATCGTGTCCAGGCAGATTCATCATATTTTGGCAAACAAAGTTATTCCTAGAATTTTACATGCATATCAATGTAAATGGAATGGTGAATGGTTGCCGTTTATATAGCGCCTTATCCAAAGTGCTGTCCAATTGATTCTTCTCATTCACCCATTCATGCACACGCTCACACACTCACACACACCAGTGGCGATTGGCTGCCATGCAAGGCACCAACCAGCTTGTCAGGGGCAATTGGGATTTAGGTGTCTTGCTCAGGGACACTTCGACTCACCCAGGGTGGGATCGAACCAGCAACCCTCCGACTGGCTGACGACTGTGTGGTATCCCTTACCTATACACCGAAAGGCTGTTGATACTGCATCGACCCACATCAGTGTTCAGCTGGCTGATGAAGTGTCTCTGCTCCCCAGGCTGATGTACCTCCCCATGTCCTTAACCTCGCTGCGGCTCAAGGCCCTCTGGCTATCGGAGAACCAGTCCCAGCCGCTGCTTACGTTCCAGACGGATGTGGACCCCGAGTCGGGGGAGAAGGTGCTCACCTGCGTCCTGCTCCCTCAGCAGCTTTCTGAGCCAGAGGAGCAAGGTAAGAGCCCCCCCCCGTGACCCTCAAACCCCGGCTCTCTCACCCTTCAGTCCGCCTTCCGCCAATCACAGTGGCCTGTGAACCGTGAGGTCATTGTGATGTCACGCATCAGCCACCTTCTAGAATGCTGTGTAATTGTTCATGTTTCCCTGTGAATGGAAAGTGAAATCGAGCTTCTTCCGGAAGACAAACGAAACCAATGAATCTGTTGAGTAAGCTGGGTTTGTCTTCCTGAATTACATTGATTCAACTGAAACGTGTTAAAGATTTGTTTTTCTTCATTAGCCGAATGATTGTGTCTGACCATACGGCAGGATTGTCTGTTTACCCAGAAGCATGCCTCTGTGTCAGTCTAGCAAATGACAAACAAATCATGGTATGATAATTAGTGGAGAAAATGACACCTGTCAAGAAATGGTAGGTATAAGGAAGAAAGGCTCCCATCTGCCAAGAAAACTATTTCACTAAAACACATACGGCCTGAAAGCTGTCCTCCCTTTACAGGGCAGAGGCAATCGCACATGGGTCTTAAATGCTGGGAGTGTGCATGCCCAGTTACTGAAACCAGCCTGAGGAAAAAACAATTTAAATGGTAATGAAGGTAGACCTGGACAGGGAAGTTCTTCGCTGTCTTGATTGAGTGAGAAATTGGCTGGATTTTCTGAAGCAGAGACATGCACTGGATGCTGAGAGCTGAGGGTGGGTAGGTTAGCTGTGAGCTATTAGATCTGATTATCTGGGTATAGCTCTGCTTATCATGCAAGTGTCTCTCTCTCCTCTCTCCCTCGCTCCTCTCTCACTCTCCCCCCATTGCTATCTCACTCTCCATTTCAATCTCTGTCATTTAACTCACGCTCCCTCAGAGCACATGCTACACTAGTGTCCGGAGGCAGTCAGTGCTCAGGTATTTCACATTTCGTGCACACCATCTCCGGTTCTTCAGAAATCCCTTGCAGTAGCATGTTTTCCGAAACTGTATAGTCTGTCCCGTTAGTATGTAAATGACGCTCTGTGGCACTGCTAGTGAACACCCTCCCATGCTGGTCATTGTCTTCTTAATTGGACTGGCCTGGTCTTCCGAGGGTAAACTCTTCATTTGCTTTCGAGTACGGCGAGGCCTGTCCACCACCCGGTTGTGGTGGTGGACCTGGCCTCTCGGATCCCCTGGTCCTGGCCTCTCAGGTCCCCTGGTCTGAGGTGGTGCTGGTCCTGGCCTCTGGGATCCCCTGGTCTGAGAGCCGCCCTGCGGATTGGACAGCTAAGGAGGCTTAGCGGCGGCTCCTTGCCAGCGGGGCTCAGAAACTTCCGGCACGTGACGGTCACAGGCAGCCGCGTGGCGTCAGTATCGCCGCCCCATCAAATCACGCCCGCCTCTCACTCCGTGTTATTATTTAGCGCGGGTGACACCCCCGTTTTCCTGGCCGTGGCCTGTGCAGCTGAATGGCTGCGTGGGGCCTGTGCTCCTCGTGTTGCGGATAGCCTCTGCTCAGAGCAGAAGATGTAAGGGCGGGGAGAGGTGGGGGTAGATATTCTTGCGGTAAGCCAGGGACTAATCTGGGGATTTGAAACCGTGATCTGCAGCTTGGATCCCTCATATGCTATAGCTCTTTTTATTTTTTTGAGAGCGGGGTGGGGGGGGGGGGGGGGCGGCTGTATCATGCAGCAATATGCTATATTATCTGGCCTTGTAACTAAATGCTTGTTGTGGCACCGTTATTCTACCCTTGAGCTATTTGTTGAAGGTGGCTTTAAATTTTTTTTTGGTGAGGATGCCTCCTCCTCTAAGAAAGCAGTGAATTTGTTACAATGGTGTAAAAATCACTGCTGTACTTTTCTTCTGACTTGAGCAGACTTTTCTTCTGACTTGACTAGAGAATCACTGTGTTGTCATCATGCCCTGCAGGAAGGGGCTTGTTGTATGGTGTGGGAGGCAGGTGTGAGTGGCGGTTGGACTGAAGGAATTGTGCTCAAACCAGTTTGGGCGAATAAAATGTCTGCTGCAAAAACAGCACAAGAATAGCGCTTCATTCTGAAAGCAGTCGCCCTATGCACAACCCCGTTTGACTGAATAAGGGTTTGTTCAGAAACCAGGTGGGGAGAATAAGGGTTTGTGTTGAAACCAGTTTGAGCGAATAAAGGAGTGGATGAGGATAATGGACTTTATTTAGCTTGGATGATCAATTGAAAACTAAGTTTCATGTACAATGATGACCTGACATCCGTAGTCCCTAAATTACGCTATGCTAAGTTTTTTGGACTGAAACTTAGAATAACCATGGTTTCAGGCAAATTTTTAGACATTGATAATCTTGGTGCATAAAGGTGTGTGAATGAGCATAACTCTGGTTTCAGGCTTGGATAACCTTGCTGTATAAAGGTGTGTGAATGAGAGTAACTGTGGTAAATCTGGTTTCAGGCTTGGATAACCTTGCTGTATAAAGGTGTGTGAATGAGAGTAACTGTGGTGAATCTGGTTTCAGGCTTGGATAACCTTGCTGTATACAGGTGTGTGAATGAGAGTAACTGTGGTGAATCTGGTTTCAGGCTTGGATAACCTTGCTGTATAAAGGTGTGTGAATGAGAGTAACTGTGGTGAATCTGGTTTCAGGCTTGGATAACCTTGCCCGCTGTGGTGCTCTGGAGAGCTTGGTCAACGACACGGCAGACGACACCTGGGACGACCAAGCTGCCAATCGTATCAGCGTCATCCGCTTCCTGGAGGAAGACGACGACAATGACGATGAAATGGTCAGTTGGGGGGGGGGGTCATCTGACAAGGCAGAATACAAGGAGATATCACCATTACTCTTCATCCAGATGAAATGGCTTTTATCCATTTTGGTTTGGTGGCTTTTCAACTGTTAAGCATCCGATTTTTAAAGGATAACGACAAGAGTAAACTCTGTGCGTGTATGTGGAAACCTGCATTTCTTTCGATTCGATGCCGCTGTGTTCAGGTATGTCAGTGTTAATTGGAGTGTGTTGACACCCCAGCGAACATGCAGTCGCACCAACGTTAGTCTTGGTATCTCACCAGAAGCAATAAGAATAGCTGTAGAGAACTAACCATGACCGTGCAGATTGGTGACCCTAACCGTGGTTAATGCGGTTTGCAAATGGCCGTTTCACTGCATCACATTGTTCGAATCGTTCACGCTGGTGAACGATGAAAGGCGGTTGGCTTTAAGTGACGGCGTGCTGACTCTGCCCCCCCCCCCCCCCCCCCCCCCCACACAGGGAAAGCTACTGCGGCGAGCAACTCCACACCCCGGCGAGCTGAAGTCCATGAAGAAGGCGGCCGAGAACCTTCGCAACGACATGAACGCTGCCAAAGCCCTGGACTCCAACAAGAACGAGGTCAATAACACTGTGACCACGTCTGTGTGAGACTCTTACCTCAGAAACATTTTACCTCCTGTGTCTCTCCACTACCACCACCACCACTACCACCCAACAGCCCCCACCCCCGCCCCCCGCCCATCCTGTCCTCGCACCCCGGCCCGCTCCAGTCTGTCCGCGACCTCGGCCCGGCCCCTCGTGTCCGACCCCCAGCTTCATCTCCAAACCCTCACCAGCTCCCGCGGCTAGATCGCAGGAATCGGCGTGCCTTCTGCTCATCTCGTTTCCACGGCAATAATCTGCACAGGTCTGCTCCTTTAAAAAAAAAAAAAAAAAAAAAATCTAAATAAATTCCAATGCTTTTATAAAAAGAATTTTAAGATAAAAATAGGTAGTTGCACTATTGTAAGTCTAGAATATATCACAACTGTTGAAAATCTATATAAATAGTTTTATTTTTGTTTGTTTTTTTCTTTTTTTTCCTTTTTTTTAGCACTGGGTGAATCATTTTTATTTTTTTTACATATTTGGGATACAATATATTATACCCAGGATTTTTTGGACCTACTGATAGAATTATTGTATAGTTATGTGAATATTGATACTTTTATACTTTTTATGGCAGCTGAGATGGTGTAAATTTTTTTAAAAAATTGTATAGCGAGTTTCTTAATCGATGGCGGATTTTAAAATCTCTTTAAATTTGGTACGTATTTTATTTTAAGAAAATATATAAAAATGGACAAACATAACTGTCTTCATATCACACTTTATTATTGTTTATGAGTAGGCAGCCTCAAATTTGTAGTCCGTATCCAGTGTTTTTAAAGAACATCTCACCTGCTTGGAGTGTAAGGGTGTTGTTCTTTAGTCACTAGTGGCCAACACGGGTAGGAGAGACCTACCTACATTAAACCTACAGGGCTCATGCAAATGGAATCAGTGCGTGCGATAGGTCTGTCTATCTCAATGCGCACTTCTGTTAAATGACAAACGACGGCTGCATTTTTAAATGTGCTTCAAACTGAATATGAGGAACAAGTGACTTCTGTACTGTTGGCTTAACAACCCGGTGATATCTTGGGCAACATGACCAGCTTTTAACATTTTGAACAAATGTTGAATTAATTTACTCTAAACATGGCGTTTTTCTAAAAGTGGCGATCTTTAAAAATGCAGTTGCTTGAGGGCCGCACAGTGCACTTCTGCAGAGCACTGGACTTTTAAAATGAAACCGCCTACTGTTCTTATGGTATAGTACACTACAACATTTGTGGAATTTGTTTGCTCTTAAATGTTCTGTGAGGAAAAACCATGGAAATCATTTATTTTTATTTTTTTTAATGTTGATTTATCTTAATTATTTTATTCAGTGATCAAGCTGCACAAAAGAAAAAAAAACTATCAAATAGGCATAAACACTTCTGCCCTCAGATTCTTATGACTTTTAACCACTGATACAATAAAATGGATTTAAAAAAACGAAACAAACACATTTTGTTCTTCCTGTAATTTCATTGACACGTCTTTGAGTTAAAAACATCACTATTGCAGATTCATTGTGCATTAGTTTTGCTTTCTTCACTGCTTTCATGCTAAAGTACTTCTGAGAGGGACACAGCCAACTGTGTCTAGTCAACTCTATGCAGTTCTCTTCCATATGCATGTCCATAATTGTTTCTTAGCTCCCAGATGCTAATCTGCCATCTCAAAACTGTTTGCTTGAGTTTGTTCTTTTGCCATTTGATTGAATTCAAACAATTAGCATTCTGTATAATTTTCACCTCCTTTTGTCATTTTATTTAACGGAAATCACACTTGTAGTCTCTAAAATTCTGTCGTAACAAAGTATGTCGCCATTGCTCTTGGTGTTGGCTCTTAAAAATGTCCAACCCTTTATATACATTGCAATCACGCAACCTGTTTTAGTATCATGTAATTATCCTGTAGTCCTGCTAAGCCATGTGTTTGTTTTGGCCGCATACCTTGTTTGTCTTCTTGGTTTGTCAACCTTGCCTGACCTTTGCACCTGTGTGACCTCATTCACCTTGTTATCGTCTTTGAATATGTGTGTGTGTGTGTGTGTGTGTGTGTGTGTGTGTGTGTGTGTGTGTGTGTGTGTGTGTGTGTGTAGTTCGCTTATTTTTTTTCCCTCAGGCACACCAACTGCATTGACATGCAGAGCGTATCCTCAATAATGGAGAGATTGAATCGAATGGGTGTATTAGGACTTCTGGAAACTGTCCGATTTATTTTGCGTAACTGTTACAGGATGAGACAAGGCCAATGTTTAGAGTACCTTATGGACTACCAATATAAAATACCACCAGGGTGTGGAGGCACAGTGAGGTAATGGATTCAGTACTGTTTGGTTAGAGCAGACCCAGGAAAAGTTTTTAGTTCAAATGAATTCTAAATACTTAAATTAACAAATCAAGTTCACAATAGTCAAAGTAAAGTAAATGCCGCATTAACAGTATTGGTGTGTCGCCCAGATTTTTTAGAGTAATGAGTCCTGACATTCAGTATAATTTATATTATGTGTGCTGTGTTGCAACTGAAACGTTTAGGACCTAAAGAATTTGAGGATGAGGTAAGTGAAGGTGTCACTGTTGGTAAGTGATAAAGGGGGACATTGCATACACAGGAAATTGTTTCTGACCAACAGTACTTCCTGGAAGAGAGTGTACAAACAGAGGCATAAACAAATGGCTAATGAACATTTAAAATGGCAGCGTTAGACTTTTAACTGAAATATAGCATTAGGTCACTGCCACTCATATAAACGTCCCTGAACCTGTAGAAAGAGGTATGTGCAGCCTATGTCTACAGTATTTTTACTGTAGACATGCACACCATGCACACCATTATCTGCTGTCTGTATGCTGGAGTGTCTTGGCTGTAGTGCTCTGCTTTGATTAATTTGATTCATTTTTGCCATGTCTTGAATTGCTGTGCCCATATTACAAAAATGTTGGCTTGTATTCTGAAATAATTTGACCTCTTGAGACCATGATGGGAACTCCATTATTGCAGAATTTGAGGGTAGTGATGTTGCCAAGGAAACACTGGGCATATGTGCGTCCTCTTGATATTAGTATAGAATAGTCATATTAAAAAGAATAATAATGAAAAACCTGATGGTGGGCGTACTGTTCACAAGGGTCTCCAGGCCATGAGCTTTGTTGATGCAGAGCCTCATGGACCTGGCTTGTAACACACACACACACACACACACAGACACACACACACACACACACACACACACACACACACACACACACACACAGACACACACAGACATACACAGACTAGCACTGATGATTCCCCACCAGGGGGAGCTATTGGCACTCAACGAGATGAAAATTGGGGGTGTTACGTAAGAGTGGTGCTTCACATCAATGACATTTGCCTTGCTCTTTTATGTTTTGAGACTTGTCATGGTACTGTACATGAATGTTCGCCCTACAAGTCGCTTTTACATCAAAGTATCTTAAATTTGGGCTTGAAAAAGGAGTTCCTATACTTCAGGGAAATGGTGACCTACCAAGGAATCAAGGGGTGGGGTATGGCTTGGCTTTGTCGAGGAATGGTAAGGTTCCAGCAACATATACAGAAGAGAAACTGAATTATTTATCCTTGTAACTAAGCTAAAATGGGCCCAATGTTGCATATTCCATAGTGCTGCCACAAGCTGTATGTTATTTCAGTTTATAAATCTTTTATTTAATTTGTTTTATTTGAATAATTAAGTATAGTGCTGATATACAAAATATACATTAATGTATATATGAATATAAACACTTTATTAACTGCCACCATTTTACATAGTGAACAAAAGCAGAATTTATGAGCCTCTCGCCTTTAGGGGCATGGCAACAGCAGTTACTGTAAGAAAATTCCATAAATACTGCGACTGAAAATATCTGTTGAAAGCTTCTGCCAAATGAACAGATATTAATATTTAAAATATAGCTGCTCGTACAAAAAAAATATTAAAATGTACCTTTGAGGTTGGTAGTGCAGTGTCATACTACCTTTGAGGTTATTTGGTAGTATGAATTCTTGCATGGCCTAATATTTCAAGGAAGAACGTGGCATCCACTGTTGCTAGGTGTGATGCTATTCCAAAAAATGCTCTGTAAACAGTTAACTTAGAATTGCTTTTACCCACATACTTCCTTTCAAAATCACCAAACAACTGTCCATCCCATATATGTTTACTCCAATAAAATTCCCTACATTTGGGGTTTATTCACAATTTGGCAACCCTGGTGCCCCTTCTACAGGATTGGTTCTGCTCATTCCTGGAAGCTGGATTGCTTCAGTTGATATCTCTTCCCTGGCTGCCTGCACTCATCTGATTACACAGCAAACACAGCTATCACATTGCCCCCCTGGGCTGCATGCGTTTAACTTAAACCCTGTGATTACGGACCTCTGGTGTCATTCCGATTCGGCGATTAGGCGGATGTCTATGTTAAGAATAATTGGCAAAAATACGCATTCCCATCTTCTTTCCATGGTCTTTTAAATTCCCTGTTTTTTTCTTTTCTCCTTGAATTGACTGTCGAGAATACCCAGCTGATTTTGGGTGGGATTGATTTTTTCATCCTGTATTCATCTCTGTGTGAAGACAATTTCCTCTGCCTAGCAAGAACACCCTTAAGCGTACTGTTTCTTAAAGTTAGGCTGATTTTGTCAATGAGAGACAGAAGAGAATTGTGGGCCCTGCCTGATTGGTCGCCAGGCAACAGAAATTGGGCTCTTTATTGCGTCATGCTGCTGTCTGCTCTTGTGTATTTACTGACTGTTAAGAAGGAAATAATGAAACTACAGGACTGCATTCTAGTGCCGCTACAGAGGTCATCTAACCGTCTAAAAGATGAAAACATGATCTGTTGCAATTGCCTAGTCATAGTAAACCTGTTGTGCTTTTTTTCTCTTCTAAAAGTATTTATCATCCTGCGAGAGCAGCTCTCGTAAACCTCACTCATCATGGAGAAATTACCAAGCAATTTAAAGAACTTGATTATGAATGTGGCTGAAAATGAACTTAAGTGATAATAAGTACGGATGAAAAGGAACTGGGAGATTATGAGTGTCTATGCTTCTTCTCTGCTTCGTGTGAATACAGAAACACAATGACACGTGCCCTTCATTCAACCATGACGGCAGCTGTCACTTGTCACCCGAATGGCAGACTCACAGTGCAGGAAGATGGTCCCTTTCCACTTCACATCATTCATTCTGAACTAAGTCGTCTTGGGATTCTGGAGAGCAGTTTGTTTGGATTCCTTGGCCAGATAGTAAGGAATCTAGGCATGTATTTCACCTCACACCCCCACACTTGTGCTCATTCCACATTTGATTTGCCTCACACATTGGAGAATTGCGATCGGCACCACCAATCACTGACTACACAGCAGGGGATTTATGTAGTACTGTAAATTAGTATGTTACTGTAAACCAGCGATCCTCACTCCTGGTCCTGGAGAGCCTCCGGGTGTGCTGGGTTTTTGGTTTTTCATCTTAAAATCAGCAACCAATTCAGACCCAAGTAACCAGGTGAGGTGAGTTAATTGTGCAATTAACTGCTTTAATTGATCAATTAAGTGCTCAGCAACAGCCTGAGGCTCTCCAGGACCAGGAGTGAGGACCACTGCTGTCAACCAGACAAGGATGATACGGTCAGTCAGAAGGCCTCCCCTATTCCCAGAGACCTTAATCACCACAGTGAGCAAGAATCTCATACCATCGCAAGAATAGTTCATGAACATGGAGGGTGGTTTCGGCAGTTGGCAGTTGGCAGTTAGATAATGTGAGAGGCTGTGGTGCAAATGAAAGACGGATCTATTCGTTTCAGCTGAGGCCACATCTAGCAGACGGTCAACTCGGCGGCTAAGGAAGTACTCTATTGGAAGTCCAGTGGGGTATCTGGAGCTCTGAGTAAGAAACAAAAACAAATGGCAGCCGAGTGTTTAAAAAAAAAAAAAAAAAACTATTCACATCAGTAACCTGGTAATTTCAGAATGAATACATAACCTAATTATTTGGGTTATGCATGCATTTTGGATTGGTGCCTTAGATGTGAAATAATGCAGTGAATTCCATACAGAAGACCTTCAATAAGCCTGGACTATAGTTTTTGGGAGCTGCTTTGCACACTGCATTGTTTGGGGCTGCTCACAACCTCGGAGTCTTCGGTCCTGTTGTTCCGTGCTGTTGCAATTAGAATCTCCCTTTGACAGCTTCACTAGAGCCAATTAGGACAGCAGGCCACTTCAAAACAGAATATTTTGCCCTCTGACAGGCCCTTGTTATGCTTGCCTAAAAAAGCAAGGCCAGAAATAATCTTTATTATCAATCCTAAAAGGCTCTGTGTTTATGCCGGGCGGTATGGGCCTGTTTCAGAAGCCCTCTGGCCGTGGGTATGTGTGGGTAAGTCTGGGAGGGCAGCAACCCCCTCATATTTGTGGGTTACTCAATCAAACGGGGCACCCTGGTGAGCTTTTTAAGCAGAATCAGGTCAAGGGGGCTCTCCACATCAGACTCTCACTCCTGGTTATGCTTTTGTGAATCTGTTAGAAATGCCAAGCAGCAATGATTCCAAACAACAATTTGTTTTGATACCACCCCAGTGTTGGCTGTGTCTCTAATTCATTTATTTGGATCCACTTTACTTTAACAGCAACACGTACAAATGCAAATTCCACAGGTAGAATGAAGCTTAGCTTTCTTGTGCATAGACTAAGGACACACTAATGCCCAAGAAGGGGCTGAGCCACCAGTTGTCCAGTTACTTTTGTTCCCATAAAAAACTATGCAGAAAAGGGGCTGTACAGGGATCACCTGATACGGATGTAAATACCCTGATAACTGAGACCGTTGCACTTTAACCACATATTCTGTGTTTCATTTCAAATTCAATGTGCTGGAGCACAGAGCCAAAACGACAAAAAATGTCACTGCACTGTATTGTATGTGTAGTTCCAAAATAAAATCTCTGCTTGTTTCTTGAGATCACAGTGCATATACATATTGTGCTAAATTATATACATTATTATTAATATAATAAAACTGGCATTGCCCTCCTTGGCATTGCTTTAAGCATGCTGCAGTCATTTTATTCTAAATATGATGTTGAGGTAATTAACCGTTTCTTTGGTAGACCTCTGTTTTAGTCATTTTTCTGTTCGCTGCATTCAGGCTGCATATTAAGACAGCCGATTGCTATATAAACAATTTAGCATTACCATGGACAGTTCTGGCTGAGTTGAGTTACTTATCGACCGGTTTGACCATTGTTTCATCTCTCATATAATCTGTCTGTGCCTTGGCGACATTTTTGTTCATTAGCGCTCTCTTTCTGCCGATCGGCCGGAGATGCAATCTCTGACTGACATGTAGCTCCGGTGGGTTGGCTGTCGGCAGCTAAAACTGCAGCGCTTTTTATTCCCGTTTATTTACTCTCCCTCCGCTGACAGAAGACTGCCTCAGTACAGATGTTACCGAGAAGTGCGACTCGGAGTGCGTCTATCGTGAGAACACCAGGGGGTACCCTGGATAGTCGACCCTCTGTCTCCTTCCAGATAGCTCTGTGGAATAAAATGTGCTGATCATTTTTATACAATACACAAAGGATCTGAACCTCTCTCTTCACATCTCCCTGCCCAGGCCCTGGCACTCTCTCGCCCGCTTCACTGCAGTGCCCGACAGTACCTGCCCGTCTCCCTGATATGACTTCTACACAAACTTCTCAACTTGGGAAAGAAGAAAAAACACCGTTTGGGTGCTTTTCTTCCACCGGAGGAGTTCTTTTAACCTCAATTGCTTGCTTTTTGGGGGTCCGGGCCTGTTTTTTTTCTCTGATATTCCCGCTGTCTTTGAGACAGTGTCTCGGTAAAAAGCTCTGTACAGATAACATTGAGTTGACTGCAGGGTTGTTATTCGTCTTCAGTCAGAGGCTGGAGTCCCACTGCTTCAGACTGCCCTTGCTCCCCCCCCCCCCCACCCCCCACCCCCTACTTTAGAATAGTCATGGATGCAATATGTATATATTCAAGATTTCTATTTAGTTTCTCGTTTAGCATAAATTGGAATGTAAATAGAAGCCGCATGCTCACTTCATTAGGTACTGTGCACCTGCTTGTTAGCGCAAATAGCTTGCAATAAATAGCGTCCAAACTGGGAATCGTGTGGCTGAAACTTAATATATAACTCAGACATGCAGACATGGTGAAGAGGTTTAGTTATTGTTCGACCTGACATTAGAACATGAGCTCAACGCAATAGACCGCCTTTGGGAACTGGTAGAACAGGATGTTCGCATCATGAATCTCGAAGAACTGTGGGATGCTATCGAGCCAGCATGGACCTAAATCCCTAAGGAATGTTTCAAGCCCCTTGTTGAATCCATGCCGTAAATAATTTAAGCTCTTTTGGAGTCAAAAGGGGGTGTCCAACCTGGTACTGGAAAGCCGCAGCTAATAAAGTGGTCACTGAGTGTAGATGCTCACTGTTGTTTGGCATGTCCGGCACGGTGATGATAACGTGCATGCATACGTGTTCTCGTTGTAAGACACTATAACAGGACAACAGAGCGGGCTGAATAAATGTAATTCATGTGTAATTTAATGTTTCACAGAGAAATAGGGCTCATGTTTTATCATGGTGCTTGTTTTGAATTTCCTTCTTGGCTTGGATTTTCTCTCATGTGCTTGCGGTACACTTGAGCACGTAGTGTAGGGGATTGAATTTGCACATACTGAGGAGGCATCTCGACACGCTGGTTGATCTTCTATAACATATTTTTGATGTAACCATGATTGGATTTAGTGTGCGGTATACTGTCTTTAATACAATAAGTTACATTGTCCGGCTATTGAAAAAAAAAAAAAAAAAAAAAATGTTCCTGTGCGGTATATTCATGCAGCAATGCATTATGCTGAAGGACGAGGATGGTGTTTAAATATTACAGCACTGAAGGGACTGTCCATCCTCCCCTTTGCCCCACACCTCCAGTCCGCCATTTCAGATTGATTCATTTTGTAATGCAATATATGCCATAGAGTATTATCCGTGTCTCGCCTGTCAAAAACCTCCATTCTCCGGTGACAGGAAAGCTGATGAAGGTTGATGTTACCCTGTATCATTCACACACCTGGCCACCCTGGGAGGCCTGCCAGGTCTGAGTGTGTGAGTGTGTGTGTGAGTGTGTGGGTGTGTGTGTGTGTGTGTGTGTGTGTGTGTGAGTGCGTGTGAGTGTTCACTCCAGACACCTGAAATGAGACCCTGTGAGTGGAAAATCAAAGAAACTTTCTCAATGACCCTGAGGTGTGTGTTCCTCTTGTGTTTTCCTCCATGCCAGCTAACTGTGTGTCATCATGCCAGCTAACTGTGTGACATCCTGCCAGCTATTTTTCTTCTTCCTGTAGAATGTTTCATTTCACTTTTTCCAATGTCCTGTGTTTAGGAGTTTAAGGGACGTTTAATGGGTTTGCAGTGGGGTGTGTGGTAAATAAAGTGGCCACTCCTTTTAAATGGAAAGAGTCATGCTGCAGATGCTAGTTAGTTATAAATTATAAATTATAACAGAAGTCAGGTTATAAGGTTTTTTTTTAAATATATTATTAGCCTGGGAGCAAAAAATAATTTTGATTAGAAAGCCAAAACATAATTTGTAGCTTATTTTGTCCCGCAAATTGTGCTCTTTCGTTCAACTTCAGTTAAGTGTCATAATAAAATTATGAAGAACATACATTTATTTTGTTGTTATTGTGAGTCGGAAAATTGTGTACAGTAGATGAGTGAGTGGGTAACGGTGAGTGGCTGTCGTTGAAGTTCCCTGTCTCTGACCTCTCCCAGTACTTGGTTGGTGTCTCTTTCAAGAAAAGCAGAAGACTTTACCTTTGGAGTTCAAGTGTATTTAAGTAATTAAGCATTTCAGTACTTGATATGAAAAGTTCCATGGATAAGAATATTTGGACAACTGACAGAACCATGTAATAATTACGATCTGATGACAACAGGAAGGTAAGTCTGTTTTTGATTTCCTCCTGAAAGTAGCTACAGTAGCCCTCAAGTTCAATGGGTGGAGCAAAATTTGCTGGTTGGAAAGCCTGCCTGACCTTATCCAACCATGTCCATATCGGTAATGCCTTGTGGTGTTCTCTGTTGCCTGCAGGGGCTAAAAAATGTGCATTCTAGGGGTGGTTCTGGGCCCCTGGGTGGGGCTATGTCAGGTCTGCGCTGGACCTCTGGGAAAGAACGTCTCCACGGTGACCTCAGGCTCTTCCCCGTCAATGACAATGTCCTCGGCCGCACCGCCAGCCCTGAGAAAGAGGCGGAGGAGATCGAGGCTCAGACGGACGAAGGAAGGCCCTTCACCCAGATCAGTGAAGTAAGAGAATATCCCCTCTCCCAGATTAACACCACCAGGCCACCCAGACACAGTTTCATAAAGACCATGCACTCTTTCCACACGCTTATTTCATCCACCCTCCTTGGCCCTCGACTGACCTGGAAATCAATAGAGGTTGGCTGTCTTTTTTATTTTTTTATTTTTATAAAGAAACAAATGAAACAAATAAACAAACAAACAACAAAGCAAAAGTGACCAAATTTAACTAGCCAAACACTGCTTACCTAGCCAACTAAAAATACCGATACACAAAAAAGTAAATCACAGAAATTAAGGTTCACAGGGAGGTAGGGAGGGACGGGGTGCTGCTTGAAGAAGTGCGTCTTCAGTTTACGCTTGAAGGTGGGGAGAGATTCTACAGTTCTGACCTCAACGGGGAGTTCATTCCACCACCGTGGAGCCAGAACAGACAGTAGTCGTGAGTGTGAGGTGGAAGTTCGGAGAGGGGGAGGTGCCAAGCGGCCTGTGGAGGCTGAACGAAGAGGTCTGGCAGGGGTGTAGGGTCTGATGATTTTTTGTAGGTAAGCTGGGGAAGACCCCTTAACTGCTTGGAAGGCTAGCACCAATGTTTTGAATTTTATGCGAGCCATGACAGGCAGCCAGTGGAGGGAAGTAAGCAGGGGGGTGACATGTGAGTATTTGGGGAGGTTGAAGACCAGACGAGCTGCTGCATTCTGGATAAGTTGGAGGGGTCTGATGGCGGACGCTGGGAGGCCAGCCAAGAGGGAATTGCAGTAGTCCAGGTGGGACAGAACCATCGCTTGGACCAGGAGCTGGGTCGAGTAGGGGGTGAGAAAGGGGCACATTCTCTGTATGTTGTATAGGAAGAACCTGCAGTCACCGCCGCAATGTTCTTGGAGAGGGACAGTCTGCTGTCCATCACCACGCCGAGGTTCCTTGCACTGGGTGATGGCGTAAGTGTGGTATCCCCGAGGGAAATGGAGAGATCCAGATTGGGAGAGGTATTAGCAGGGATGAATGTCATTTCAGTCTTACCTGGGTTGAGCTTTAGATGGTGGTTGTCCATCCAGCTCTGGATGTCACTCAGGCAAGCAGAGATACGGGCTGAAACCTGTGTATCAGATGGTGGGAACGAGATGAAGAGTTGGGTATCGTCCGCATAGCAGTGGTTGGATAGCCCATGTGCAGTGATCACAGGGCCAAGGGAACGAGTGTAAAGAGAAAAAAGAAGTGGGCCTAGGACTGAGCCCTGGGGAACTCCTGTGGCAAGGGGCTGAGGTGTCGATACCGTACCAGCCCAGGCAACCTGGAAGGAGCGACCAGAGAGGTAGGACTCAATCCAGTCCAGGGCTGTGCAACAGATGCCCGTTGCTGACAGGGCGGACAGGAGGATGGAGTGATCCAAAGTGTCAAAGGCAGCAGGGAGATCTAGAAGAATGAGGACAGAGGAGAGGGAGGCTGCTTGTGCGGCATGGAGTGATTCACTGACGGAGATGAGCGCGGTCTCTGTCGAGTGGCCCGATCTGAAGCCAGACTGATGGGGGTCTAGTAGGTTGTTGTTAGAAAAGAAAGAAGAAAGTTGACTAGAAGCGGCTCGTTCTATGGTTTTAGAAAGAAAAGGAAGAAGAGATACCAGGCGGTAGTTCTGGATGATGGAGGGATCCAGAGTAGGCTTTTTTTTTTTGCAGCGGAGTGATGTGGGCCCTCTTGGAGGATGCTGGAAAACAGCCAGAACACAGGGAGGAGTTGACAAGGGAGGTGACAAATGGGAGAATGTCAGGTGTGATAGTCTGGGATAGATGGGATACCATTTCCCCTAACCAATATCAATTATGCTAAACCATCACACCTCAGGAGTCCTGAAAGAAACATAAGTGAGTATTTTTCTGATTAGTTTGAACAGCCACATCCCTGCTCCCCGCCCGCTGTTAAGCACAGTTATCTTTTAATGAAGGCTTTAGATAAACATTTTAATTAATTCCACTAAAGCACTGGAGTTGAAGTGCATCTCCTACTGCTACAGTCTTAAGTTGGATTTCTAAAGTTATACTGGAAGCACGGAAAGGATTTATCGAAGTCATTTGCATCGCTATGATGTGGTGCTTAATAAGATCTTGGGATTGAAAGTGGAAGTGCTGGTATAAATCCCCGGTGGAGGTATGCCGTTTGTATTTAAAATGTCATGTTTTATTAAGTCATCCAAGATAAGTGCATCCTCTAAGTGAATATGGTAAAGTAATTAACATTCTTACATTAGTGAATATGTACATGCATATAAAAATGTATATAAACATGAATCTACGTAGATTAAGTCTTCCATTTTCGAACCATTACATTGTCAAATGTAAAAAGATAATTGTAAGTGCACTGATTGTACCCTTTGCCGACTTTAAAATTTAACCCTTACTTTACCCTCACAGTATGGTGTAGGGTCCTCGCACGGGCCGCCAAGTAAATGTAGGGTCCTTTCACGGACCGCCAAATAACATAGGGATTTTACTCTCTACAAAACCGGGGCGCCAATGAATGTTATGTAGCAAAAAGTAATCAGTCTCATAAAATTACTGTTATTAGAAATATCTAACCACAAATTTAGTCTTTTAATTAATAATTAAAATAACCAATATTAATGATTAAACATACCGATAACCTGAAGGTTGGAAGTTCTTTGAAAGACTGCTTTAACTCGGCTCTCATGTCTATGTGACGCCAAAACAGACACCGGGTTCAATAAAATATGTTTATTAAACAAACATACAAACACAGAACAGATAAGCTAACGGGAAGTTAGTAGGGTAAATTAGTAGGGTGTGTGTGTGCGCGCGCGCAAGAGCGCGTGTCCCTTGAACAAAGGAAAGTAAAGTGTGCACTTGTTAGTTATTGTTAGCTGTGAGAAGACTACTTGCATAGTTTACTCTATCTATGCGCAAAGGATGGCAAATCAATTCACGTACATATATAGCTAAGAAAATACATTCCAATGATAAGACGGCAAATATGGAAACACAGATTCACAAAAACAGTTCAGACTAAACTAAACACTAGCTATGCCTGAATGTTTGTTGTCTTACTGAGTCCATACGCAATGCTGGATCCAAAGACGTGCTGTCCTTGTAGAAGCGGCGATGGTAATGTGAATGTACTGGAGAGATGCGCAGGCTGGATTGTTCCCGTCTTAGCCGCGCGTTGTCGTCTGGTACGCTCGGTTGCTGGAAGGATGTTCGCTTGTCCTTTTTCCGGGTGGAAAAGTTTGTTGCTGTTGGTGAGCTTTGCAGGAGTAAACTGATGTAGCGTTCCGCGTACACCAGTTTCCACTCGCTATAGGCCACTAAGTTACCGCAAGGTAACTGGGTGTGTCCGTAGGCCTGGTAGTGCGCTGTGCAGCATTCAGCCTCTGTTCGAGACTTGGAGCAGATGAGCTGAAGCAAATAGCCAAAAATGGTGCGTCGAAGAAGGGAATGAATAGAATGAGAAGAAGAAGGAAGAGAGGGATCCCGAGAACATGTCTTGCTCTTATACGGGAAAGTTTATTGCTCCCGCCATTACGGGATTGGCTGAACCAAGCTAGACGTCATGCGGGGTGGACTTCGCGGAATTGTCCTGTGGGATTGTGGGAGTTGTAGTTCCTACAATGGTATGTACCAGAAAAAAACAATTATTTTACATATGTAACTTAACTGAATATTAATTTAAATGAGAAATCTTCTCCTTAATAAAATCCTGGCTTCTTTCATAAATTGATGGGATTTTGTGGTGACTTTGTTATTTTGCTTTTATCCAACGCAACTGACAGTTTATCAGACTGTGGAGGACAATCCTCCCTGGAGCAATGCATGGCTAATGGCCTTGCTTAAGGGCCCAACAGCTGTGCGGATATTATTGTGAACCACCAACCTTCCGGGTTCCAGTCATGACACCTAGCCACTAGGCTTCAGACTGCCCCTGTAGATGTGAGGTGCATCATTGGCGGGATCACTGAGGTGGATCATCAAAGTGGATCTTTGGTGGGTTTATTGAGGTGGATCATAGAAGTGGATCATTGGTGGGTTTATTGTGGTGGATCATTGAGGTGGATCATTGAAGTGGATCATTGGTGGGATTATTGAGGCGGATCATTGAGGTGGCTCATTGGCAGGATCATTGAGGTGGCTCATTGATGTGTTTGTTTCAGCAGTTCTCTGAGGTGGAGTCCAGCTCCAGGAAGCTGCGGACCTTTCGGGGGGACCTGCGGGAGGCCTGGAGGCTCCAGAAACACAGAGCACCGCACGGGCAGCATCTGCATATCCCACAATGCACTGGGGCCTCGGAGAAGCAGGAACAGCATGGGGCCATGCAATGGGCAGTTGCACACAATTCAGTAACATCACAAATGCCACTGAAGGTACGAGAGTCCTGCACTAATTAACCACAGGTCAATATGCATAAGCTATACACTCACTGAGCACTTCATTAGGTATTTATTAGACTTCTACTGCTGTAGCCTATTGACTTAGAGTTATGATGCGTTGTGTGTTCAGAGATGCTCTTCTGCATACCACTGTTGTAATGTGTGGTTATTTGCGTTACTGTCACCTTCCTGTCAGCTTTGACCAGTCTGGCCATTTTCCTCTGACGTCTCTCATTAATAAGGCATTTCTGTCTGCAGAACTGCTGCACACTGGATTATTTTTCATTTTTAGTACCATTCTTTGCAAACTCTAGAGACTGTTGTGTGTGAAAATCCCAGGAAATCAGCAGTTTCTGAGATACTCAAACCACCCTATCTGCCACCAACAATCATTCCACGGTCAGAGTCACTTAGATCACCTTTTTCCCCCCATACTGATGGTTGATGTGAACATTAGCTGAAGCTCCTGACCCGTATCTACATGATTGTATGCATTGCACAATTGGCTGATTAGATAATCGCATGAATAATTAGGTGTAATAAAGTGTTCCTAATAAAGTGCTCAGTGAGTATATATTCCATTTAAAGCTGGGCACATTATGGTCAATGACAAAATGAGTCAAAAGTCTTCTCAGTGTCAAGATTAGGGCAGTATTTTCCCATTTAACATAATAAAGGAGGGGGAAGATCATTCCAGATCTGTCCCAAGCTTTTGAGATTAATGATGCTAAACAAATGATGTATATTAAATTTGAATAGTAGGGGATGACATTGCTTTTTAATGTACTAATGTAATGTAGTCAATAGAACAATAAGGGATTGGGTGGGTCGAAGTGTCCCTGAGGAAGACACCTAACCCCCAATTGCCCCTGAGGTACTGGTTGGTCCCTTGCATGGTAGCCAATCGCTGTTGGTGTGTGAGTATGTGCGAATGGGTGAATCAGAAACATCTATTGTACAACGCTTTGCATAAAGGCCCTTTATAAATGCAGACATTTTCGATTTACCATTCAATTCCGAAGTCTGTTGCTGGCTATTCCATGCCTCCTCTGGAACTAAAATAGAATTTATAAATAATTTGAAGAATAAAATATTTTATTTGTTAAAATATTGATAATGAGTTGGCTGTAAAAGTAATATGTACTGTAGTTGTACAAGGAAAAAGGAAGTGTAAAGTTAAATAATAAAAGTATTGTTGATGGCATACCATACAGTAGGTTCAACTTGAATTTAATCATTTCCAGTTAGTTTGTGGATGTTCAAGACCCATCATTGTGGTGTCAATACCTCCGCAGGAGAATAATCTACAGCATAATGGAGAACTGATTAATATAATTTCCCTGTCCTTGTTAGCTTGAGAAGATGACGATGTCACACTGCTTCCGTTCCGCTTTGTGTGATGCATGCATGCATTCTCTCATCCCTGAATTACAGCTCTTCTACCTTGTTAGAAAAACACACGTTTCTGGATTGCCAGCTTTCTCGAAGGCAATGTTTACACTGAGGATCTCGTGAAGTCTATAATCACAGCACGTCTGTCCCTCCTGCCTTTTTGTCTAGAGATGCCGGCGTGTTCCTGTCAAATTCAAGCTTTTGCCTTGGTGTCGTTCTCATTTCAAGAAAGGGGCTGTTATTTTCCTTTGTGTTGTAATGATATGCTGTAGGTTTTACAAAACAAATTGAATCAGATTGAACTAGGTGGATATCATTGTGCTCTTTCCTTGAAGTGGTTGCAGGCTCCGTGTTTCTGCTCCGTGTTCCTCTGAAACAACCTCTTCTGTTTGTTCTTAATTATATATGTAATTGTACAAAAATGCACAGCAAAAGGACTAAAACACATAAAAGGTGTTTAAGGTCATATGTTTAGGGAAAAAAAACCCTGGCCCTAATTACGTGTAATAAAATAAAATATAGATATATACTCTCACCATGCATTATTAGGAACATTTTTACTTTGTCACACCTACTTACTCATGCAATTATCTAACCAGCCAATCGTGTGGCAGCAGTGCAGTGCATACAATCATGTAGATACGGGTCAGGAGCTTCGGTTAATGTTCACATCAACCATCAGAATGGGGGAAAAATGTGATCAGCAGTTCTGCAGACAGACGCACCTTGTTAATGGGAGACGTCAGAGGAGAAGGACCAGACTGGTCAAAGTTGACAGGAAGGTAACAGTAAGGCAAATAACCACACATTACAACAGTGGTATACAGAAGAGCATCTCTGATCACACAACGCATCATAACTATAACTGTAATTGGATAGGCTGCAGAAGTAGAAGTCAAGTAAGAAATAAGTCTAATAAATACCTAATAAATTACTCAGTGAGTGTATATACAGTATATTTGAATTCAGGCAGAGATTGACTAGTGTGTATGATGCAAGAAGGAATATTGTTCGCGTCTACTTGATATTACTGGACAATATGGTTGTCATAGGTTAGACCCGAGAACTTGGAGAAAGAAAAATGACTTCAATCATGGCACGGCATTGAAGGCTTCATTCTTTATGTGCACCTAATGAAATAATTAAACAGGGGAGGCAATTTCAAATGCTTTTCTCTTTCTAGAACATTATTGATTTAAATTTGAACTGGGCGAGCGCTGTAATAAGCCCTTTTGCCCGTGATCGGCTGTCCAATTGTTTGGGTGATGAATGAGGTTGAGGCCGGTGGCAGAGTGATTGCGCTCTTATTGTGTAATAGTCCATTCATGGCTGTAATAGTACACACTGTATGGACGTGTGTAAATGAATTTGAGCGTATCTTCAGATTCGCGAGGAGAATGAAGGGTGTCAGCACAGAACTGTGTGAGAAACATTCGGTAGTTTTTCTACTTTTTTAAAACCTCACTTGCAGTTTTTTTGGGTGAGGCTCTTCAGTTCTCGTACTTGCCCGAGGCCTCATTCCAATCGTTTGTTTTTCTCCACTTTTTTCCTTGCTTTGCCCCTGACCCAGAACTCGTACGAGGTCCGCCATCTTTAAAGACATTCCAACCCCCTAAATGTTCCTTCAAGGAGCTAGACGTAGACATCAGTGTTTTTTTTCTGGAAAGTCTGATGTATAAATGATGGACCTGTAGATCCACCTCCCACCAAATGCACATCTGCCAGGACTGTAACTGACCCAGCTTCCAACTAACAGTAACTTTACTTCTTTTTCTTTCATCTTTTCCTAGCCTCTCTTGATGGGTGGAGCTAAGGGCAAGGAAAGGAAAAATGAAAAAGAAAAAGGGATAAAATAAGGGATTGGAATGAACCCAATGTTCATCCCTGCATGTAGTTCCCTCCTGTGGAATCAGATACAGAGATGGTTGCCAGGTTTAACTGACATAAGGATGTCTGTGGCAGAGATGGTTGCCAGGTTTGACTGACGTAAGGATCTCTGTGGCAGAGATGGTTGCCAGGTTTGACTGACGTAAGGATCTCTGTGCTCCTTTGCCCTTGGCCTCAGCTGCAGATGAAGATTTACGGGCAGAGAGGCAGCCTCGGGATCAGCATCGCCGGGGGGAGGGGCTCCCTGCCTTACAAGGACCATGCCGAGGTCAGTCATTGGGCGGAGAGGTGGTGTGGGGCGGGGCACAAGCAGTGAGGTAACCTAATGTCTAATGAGATGTGGGTTATCAGGAAGTTACAGGGGCAAAGTTCTAGCTCTTCAGAATGTGTAATGTATTTGACGTTTTACACTGTATGTTGGTTTAACTTTGTTTTTTATAACCTTGCACTTTTGGTTGTATGACTTTATTACCCAATGGGTAGTTTACCGTTTGTCAATCAGGTCTGTGCTTCTTGCATCGACTGTCTCTCTTCAGACAAACTTTTCCCCTCTAGACAACCATTAGACCTCACTCCCTGCACTTCAGTCTTTGCATTGTGTTTGCTTTGTAAGTTGTTCTGGGTAAAAGTGTCCTGTAAATGCCAGCGATGTAATGCTATGACATCTGAAAGGAGATGTCAGATGTGTAGAAGAAGCTCTTTGCTTTCACAATCCACATAGCTGTCTCTTTTCCATACACACCTCCATAGTATAACCCACTCCATTGTGAATCTTTGTGAATCTTTGTGAATCTTTCCATCCCATGCCATTCCATTCAGTTTAGATGTGATATAATGAAGTTTACATTTGTGTTGCCTATGATGTCACAGGACATTCTGTACGGGTTTCTCAATCATGAAATCAAAGTCAAAATGACTATCAAAACTATGGACTTAATAAAGTTGTTTGCCAAGTTGAATCCCTGCCACCTCTCCAATTAGCATAAAACATGAATCTCTGAAAAAGCTATGATAATAAATGATAACACATGCGACTAGAGTATTACTCCCTCATGTCAGATTAATTCTGGTTTACATACTGATTTGAGTCTTTAACATGGCTGGTGTTGTTAAGCCACGTCTCTCCTCTCTCTCCAGGGCATCTTCATCTCTCGAGTGGCCAATGGGGGACCAGCGGAGAAGGCGGGACTCCACATTGGAGACAGAGTATTGGAGGTACGGCCAGAGAGGGCGTGGCTCTTTCATGCCAATCACCGTTAGTACCACCAATCAGATCGTATCTGGACTGGAAATGGATTATAGAGGGAGAGCATTGTCCTTTTATCCAATAACAGATCCTCATTCCTTCTTTGAACTCTTTGAGTGACAGAGCCTTAGGATACCAGCCAACTTCCCAACTGCCATTCAACGGTACCACTAATATTAACAGCAAAATATAATTTAGACAATATTTGCTGAATAACATTGCCACTGTCTCATCCTAGTTCTGGTAGTACTGCTAACACTATTTCAGCCATGAGGGAATTGACTTTCATGAGTAAAGCACTGATATTGCTTTGGTGGAAATGCATCTATCTTATGTCTGAGGAGCTAAATTAAAATTATGATGAATTTTTTGCATCTTAATCAGAGAAATGGCCAAATGAAAGGCTTGAGCCTGAAGCCACACCATGCTGCAGTTCTCATCCTAGCCACAGGAGGGCATTGTTAGACTGAAACAGATTCAAATGAGCTAATTAGCATTCAGTGAAGCATTATCATATTTGCTACGTTCATTAATAGAACGAAACGCCAAAACGCATAGTCACTGTGCTCTCATACTACTCAACAATATTGCATGACAATGAAAATATATTTTCCATTCAGGATTTCATTTAAAAAAAATGTAAATCACAATGTAAATGTAAATCACAATGGTTCTTTCTTTGAGGTACATGGTTTTGTTTTAAGTGCAAAGGGTGTTTTAATGGAGTAAGTGAGATTCCAGTCCATAGCTCTATGTGCAAATCGAATACAGCGATCTGGCATTATTGAGCAGTATTGTAATATTGAGCAGACCCAAGCACTCTTATGCAGTCTTGAGCCACTCTTGGGTTTGCAGGTTTGAATCCTGATGAGGGAGGCAGTTAAAGCTGAAGTGCTGGGGGCAGGCACTCAGCTGCCTGGCTCGATTATCCGGGGAGAGCATCACCCTGGATCCGGGCACGTCCTCCGCTGATGGCTAATGTAATGGCGATGTGACCTTTGACCCCGTCCTGTGCAGGTCAATGGCCTGAACATGCAGGAGATGACCCACCACGAGGCGGTCAGCACCCTGCGGAATGCTGGGAGCTGCGTGAGGATGAGGGTGCTGAGGGAGAGGAACCTGTGCCCGGCCCCGCCCACGGCCCCGCCCACAGCCCCGCCCGCACAAGCTGAGGCACCAGAGACGGACCCCCCTGTGGACGGAAAACCCACCAACCCCTCTAAACCCGCCAACCCCGCCAACCTGGGGAATCCTGGGCGCAGACGGCATGACCCTGAACCTGAACACAGGTTGCCGGGGGAGATAAACGCCGTCGTCCTCTGCAATGGAAATGGAGCGGTCAGTGAAATGGGGCGGAGTGGAACAGGGCTGATAGTGTGTGTGTGTGGGTGTTTGTGTGGGACAGTCTATGGTATTGTATGTGTGTGAGAGTAGTCTCTGTGTGTGTGTGTGAAGTGTGTGTGTAGGACAGTCTTTGCTCTTGTATGTGTGTGAGGGGGTAGTGTGTGTGTGTGTGTGTGTGTGTGTGGGGGTGACTGCATGTGTGTGACATTGCAAAAGAGGCATGTTATCACTGTGGCTGAAGTAACCTTTGATAAGATGTGTAGCTCACTTTCGAACAATTTCACGGTGATGTAATAGTTTGTGGCCAAAAGAACAAGCATTAGTGTGCTCTTCACTTGTCACTGCAGCCTCAAGCTAATGTCACATCTCAGCCCTGATTGGCCACTTGCAGGTCCTTTTCCAGTACAGCCACCAATCAGCCTCAGGGTCAGGAGACGGCCACTGGTTACAGGCAGGATAATCCTGTTCTTCTGAATCTCTGAATGCAGGTTTTTCAGCTTAACTTCGCAATGTTGTCTGTGAGTCATTCTGCACCATTCCTCTAGCTTTTTAAAATATATCATGTTGGCACAGTAGCACAGTGGATAGCCTCACACCAAGAAGGTCCTGGGTTCAAATCCCGGCCTTTCTGTATGTCCCCCGTGTCTGTGTGGGTTTCCTCTGGGTACTCCGGTTTCCGGCATTAACAGGGCGTTGCTGCCAAAAAGCATTCATGCTCAGTCAACTTACCCTGTATAAATAAAGGTTAATAAATAAATATGTCTTGTGATATCTCTTGTGGCCAGTGAGGTCTTTAGTAAACAGAATCTTTCTAAAGAATGATTCATGATAAATAAAAACCACATTAAGGATGGAACTTATAGTAAAGGTTTGAATCCCTTTCAGAATTTTACCTCTTCTGGATGCTGTGTGTCGTTCCTGAGCTCTGGTTCTGGCAGTGTGAGTTCTGCAGTGGCGATCGCGGACGTGTTTACTGACTGCCCTGCGGTGCTTTTTCAGAGCTCAGCTGACCTGGAGAAGCCCATGGGTTGGACAGTGAGAGATTCAGAAGCCTCCTTCAAGGCCAACGCATTTCAAGTGGTCAAAAACACCATGGCGGTGAGTAGGGTCGAGATTTGCATTCTGATTAGCATTTTTAGGATACATATCTAAGGGTTTGCGTAAGTCTCCAGGCCAGACTTCTGTACGTTCATTTGCATTTGTCCAGTATCTTTTTTTGCCTTTTTAAAATAATCCATCCATCCATCCATTATCTTAACCTGCTTATCCTGAACAGGGTCGCAGGGGGGCTGGAGCCTATCCCAGCATACATTGGGCGAAAGGCAGGAATGCACCCTGGACAGGTCGCCAGTCCATCGCAGGGCACACACACCATTCACTCACACACTCATACCTATGGGCAATTTAGACTCTCCAATCAGCCTAACCTGCATGTCTTTGGACCCGGAGTACCCGGAGGAAACCCACGCAGACACTGGAAGAACATACAAACTCCGCAGAGAGAGGCCCCGGCCGACTTCGATTCAAACCCAGGACCTCCTTGCTGTGAGGCAGCAGTGCTACCCACTGCCCCAACTGTGCTGCCCTTTTAAAAATAATATATAGTATATATACTATTTACATTTAAATCATTTAAATTATTTATATAAATGCTACAAGCACTAGAGATGCCGATGATGGTGATGAAGATGAAAATGTTCTTGATGAAAATGTTCCATATCAAAAGATCTTTAGATGGGTGCATTTACATTTACATTAACATTTTTGTCATTTAGCAGATGCTTTTAATCCAAAGCGATTTACAAGTGCATAGGTTCTTCCACAAGTTAAAGCATCACATCCATAACTAGTAAAATACAGATGAACTGTTGTTCTAAACATATAGTCATGATAAGTGAAATTTTATTTATTTTTTAAAATATTTTTTTTTGGGGGTAGACAAGAGGGATAGGGATATCAGAAAGGGGGGCGGGGGAAATCAGGAGGGAGGACTAAGGTACAGTTTGAAAAGGTGTGTTTTTAGTCTGCGTCGAAATAGGGGGAGGGATTCTGCTGTTCTGACAGTGGTAGGCAAGTCATTCTGAGCCAACCTGGGCTGACTGGTGATCAGGCGGGCTGCAGCATTCTGGACCAGCTGGAGGGGCTTGATGGCACAAGCTGGGAGACCGGCTTGGAGGGAGTTGCAGTAATCCAGGCGGGAAATGACGAGCGCCTGGACTAGGAGCTGGGTGGCTTTCTCTGTCAGGAGATGACAGATATGGTGTATATTGTAGAGAAAGAACCTGCAGGTTCTGGCAGTGGAGGATACTTGTGGAGCCAGGTTGAGGCAGTTATCAAGAGTCACCCCAAGTTCTTTGCTGTGCCCACTCTATATGGAACAGCACATAATACAATTAAAACACATTATTTTATCAAATGTCCTGGGCTATCATGTGTAGTTTCTGTTCTATTCTATGATTGTAGATTATAAGTATATCAAACATAGCCACCACAATACATCTATTACAGTACATCCAGTATTATTACGTAAGATGTATCTTCACAGTCAACGCTTGAACATTAGATCCTCAAAAAGTCTTATGAATTATGCTTCAAAGAACCTGAAATGTAATTTCGGTCGTAGCAAACTATGAATAAGATCTATTTTGGCACACCTTAAAATCATCAAAATATTATTCTGAGGCACTCTGCATTTGTTGCATGGACCAGTGCAGGTCAGCAGGTCTGGTTTTTGCAGGCACTTATCGCAGTTGATTGCGCAGTTATCTCCCCATGGCTGGTTTCTGGGGTCTGAATTGGTCGTTGATTTTAATTGTTCTTCAAGTGAAAACAGGAACAAGGTGACCTTGCAGCCCTCCAGGTGTTTGGCTGCGGTTCCCTACCATTCATGTATGAAATCTCAATACCTATTTTAAACATTATACTTTTCTGAATGTTATTCTTGGAAACTCAAGTACTCAACAATCTTTAGCTCTGGATTATTTTTCCTGCCCTGTGGCAGCTACATAAAACTGCTTTTGTCATGAACTATATTCATTCACACTGAGACTCTACCCAGAGCTCCTCAGTGTAGTTCCAGCCCCCTCACACTGTGAATTGCGACTTACAAAACCATCAAGAACTCATGAACTCTGACGCACAAAAATGTTCTTGCATAAAGACATGAAACCAATTTCTTTCAGATTCTTTTGAAATTGATATTTCAGGATTTGAAACATATACATTTATGTTCTCATAACCATTAACACTACTTCTACACTCACTGAGCACTTTATTAGGAACACCTTTACACCTACTTATTCATGTGACAATCAACCAATCATGTGGCAGCAGTAAAATGCTTATAATCATGCAGGTATGGATCAGGAGCTTCAGTTAATGTTCACATCAACCATCAGAATGCGGAAAAAATGTGATCTATGTGACTTTGACCGTGGAATGATTGTTGGTGGCAGACAGGGTGGCTTGAGTATCTCAGAAACTGCTGATCTCCTAGGATTTTCATGCACAACAGTCTGTAGAATGGTGAACATTCAGTGAGCAGCAGAAAAACATCCAATGAGCAGCAGTTCTGCAGGCAAAAATGTGTTGTTAATGAGAGAGGTCAGAGGAAAAGGGCCAGACTGGTCAAAGCTCATAGGAAAGTGACAATAATGCGAATAACCACATGTTGCAACAATGGTATTCAGAAGAGCATATCTGAACACACAACGCATCGTAACTCTAAATGGATAGGCTACAGCAGCAGAAGACCAATAAGTAAAAGGAAGTCTAATGAATACCTAATAAAGTGTCACTGAGTGTATATGCACATCATCATTGTGATCTATAAGGACCAAGCTATATACAACAAGACAGTAGATAATCTGGTCATTAATTTTATTTTACTTTTTGTAACCATGTTCCTGATCCTTCACCCCTAGATACCTCGGATTATCCTCACCCACCCGTCTACCTCAGATGAAGACATCGAACCTCTAACACGAGACCCAGACCACGAAGAGCTGGACGACTTTGGCGATCTGGAACACCATGCCTACTCAGATTGCTTGAACAACGCTTTCTATCCACCCTGAACTCCCCTGGATGGGGAAAGCATGGTCTGCAAGTAATATGTTTGCACTGAGTATGATGCTCTTTCCCTTTATACTGCATATAAAATGTGGAAGTTTAAGGCATTTGACCTGAACAGGAATATTACAAATGAACATGGAAGGACAGCTTCCTTATGGTAAGGGTTCCGTGATCATGTGCCGATTTTTCTGGCTGTAGTTATTTATTTTTCTGAATTTGTACATGCTCTAGATGATCTTGCATTCAGACTCATGCTCAGGTCTGAAATGCAGATTCGCCTCGGAGTAAACTTTTGACCAACAGGGTTCATAGAATGACCTCTGATGCAACACAGAAAACAGATCACTTTTTAAATGTAATGTATTCCTACAAACGCTACAGAGTAATGTTAGTTTATCTTTCAAGATCTGTTCTCATTCACAGTTTTGTTTTACTGGTTTTAATGCAGTCAAAGGCACAGCAATATTGTGCAATATTGCACATATATAGACACACACACACACACACACACACACACACACACACACGGACATATTCAGAGGAAAACGTTCAATCATATGCACAACTATCTCTCTCTCTCTCACACACACATAATCAAGCCCATGCATGCACACACACACACACACACACACACACACACACATTAACGCACACACACACACACACACACACACACACGCACACACACACATGCACACACACACACACACACATTCAGGCACACACCCACACGCACACACATACACACACACTGTAGTAAAATACATTTATGTTCTCCCCAGTTAACTGGCTAATGGACTGAAACTGCTCTTACATTCCAGACATAGTTCAAGTGTGAGAACTTTGCTAGAATGTTTTGTGCTAGCCATGATGCCTTTTAGCCTAGTAAAAGCAAGGTCTATGCATTCAATACTGTCAGTTGTGGACACAGCTATGACCTCACCGCTCTGCAGGTTGAGAAAGGGCTCTGTTTTCATTTCTTCATAGAATGTTATGTCTACACTGACAAGTGACTGGTTTCACCACTGAAACTGGCTAATACATGTGCATAATTTATATTATGTTAATTTATGGAACATTTTACAAGTATTTCATGTGCATTTAATTTTATCCTGAATTCAAAAGCAATAATGTAAATTAGTTTCGCTCTTTTGATGTAGGGTGATGTTGGGACATCAGGTAATTTGGGACACCTTAAATACTTTATAGTCTTTCTCCTTAACTAATAATTGTCATTCAGTATTTTCACCTCAAAGACCTTGCATATAAACTAATTGATCATGGTCATATGCCATTTATAATGTGACCTCATCGACGTGGGCATGGCAACGGTCACCCAGGAAGTAGGCAGGAGACAATAAGGAGGGTACAATAAGTACAGGGACATAGCACCTGTTATATGTTAAGATGATCAAATGTCATGCACGATACAACATGTTTTATTATGATATACAGTACTGTGCAAAAGTTTTAGGCAGGTGTGAAAAAATGCTATAAAATAAGAATGCTTTCAAAAATAGAAATGTTAATAGTTTATTTCTATCAGTTTACAAAATGCATGAACAGAGGAAGTGAATGAACAGAAGAAAAATCTAAATCAAATCCATATTTGGTGTGACCACCCTTTGACTTCAAAACAGCATCAATTCTTCTAGACATACTTGCACATAGTTTTTGAAGGAACTCGGCAGTTAGGTTGTTCCAAACATGTTGGAGAACTAGTCACAGTTCTTCTGTGGATTTAGGCAGCCTCAAATGCTTCTGTCTCTTCTGACTCGATGATGTTGAGATCAGGGCTCTGTGGGGGCCATACCATCACTTCCAGGACTCCTTGTTCTTCTTTATGCTGAAGATAGTTCTTAATGACATTGGCTGTATGTTTGGGGTCATTGTCCTGCTGCAGAATAAATTTGGGGCCAATCAGATGCCTCGCTGATGGTATTGCATGATGGATAAGTATCTGCCTGTACTTCTCAGCATTGAGGGGACCATTCATTCTGAGCAAATCCCCAACTCCATTTGCAGAAATGCAGCCCCAAACTTGCAAGGAACCTCCAACATGCTTCACTGTTGCCTGCAGACACTCATTCTTGTACCGCTCTCCAGCCCTTTGGCGAACAACCTGCCTTCTTCTACAGCCAAATATTTCAAATTTTGACTCATCAGTGCAGAGAACCTGCTGTCATTTTTCTGCACCCCAATTCCTGTACAATTTGGAAATGTCTGATGCTTGAATAATGGCGGCATGGATGGTGCAGTGGGTAGCACTGCCGCCTCACAGCAAGGAGGTCCTGGGTTCGAATCCCCGTCGGCCGGGGCCTCTCTGTGTGGAGTTTGCATGTTCTCTCTGTGTTTGCGTGGGTTTCCTCCGGGTACTCTGGTTTCCTCCCACAGTCCAAAGACATGCATGTTAGGCTGATTGGAGAGTCTAAATTGCCTGTAGGTATGAGTGTGCGAGTGAATGGTGTGTGTGCCCTGCGATGGACTGGCGACCTGTCCAGGGTGTATTCCTGCCTTTCGCCCAATGTATGCTGGGATAGGCTCCAGCCCCCCTGCGACCCTGTTCAGGATAAGCGGGTTAGGATAATGAATGATGCTTGAATAATGATGTGTAAGTTAAGGGAAGTATCATTCTGTCTATGTGTTCTTGCTGTGTCCCAAATTATCGAATGTGGTGTCCCAAATTACCAAACAAGAAAGAAAAAACTGATTTTGGTGATTACAAAAGTTTGCTATACATTCACATGTTAAAATAATACAATTTGGCATATATATATGAATATCTAAGAACATGAGGATTGTAAAAATGTCCTGTGTTATGGGTTATCATATTAAAACTGGAGGGTAGAATTTACAAAAAGTGTCCCAAATTACCTGAATTGACCCTACTGAATCTGGTATGGAAATAAAGTGATTAAATGATTTCATTAACATCTCCCAATTTTTATTAAAAAAAAAATATTGGTAAAGCAGTGAGCATAGACCCAGTGAAACATTAGTTCAGAAATATAATGAAAATCAAGCACTTTAATCACAACACCATTTAGATCCATGGGTTTGAAATTTACTATGTAATTATTTCTCCCTGATGGCATCTTCAAATGCTCCCTCACAAAGAAGAAGTGTAGCAGATGCTCCTGTGCCTGGGTCAAATCGTTCTCTCTCACAATCTCGTGTCCTTTTTTATGGGTCATTGTCCTTTGATCAGATCTAAGATACATGTGAGCGGAACAAAGCCTCTGCAAGCGCACTCATCGGCAATGCCATGGATGCACCTCCGCTGCGGTCACCAAAAACACAGTTCTGTATCTACTTACATGTGGAGAGGGGTGCAATGCTGTGTGGCACTGTGTGTGCAAAAACAAATGACGTGGTAACTCCAAACAAACTGTTTTTTGGTAGCCTGTACGGAAAGTACAAATTATTTATCCACTTTATCATGAAACATCTTGCTTTGAAGAGTTCTTTCAGATGATTTCAAATTATTATCCAGATACAATATTTCTGTGTGAACAGTTTTGACTGATGTTCTCTAAAATGATATTTGTTTTGTTCAAAGACAATTTGCAATGATGATACGGGCCTTATTTTCATTCATATTAAGTTGAATTTAACAGGACTCTGTTACTCTGAATTTAGCTCTGTCACCATTCTTAAATTGCCAAATATTTTACATCAATAAACATCTCTCTTGCTAAAAGGACTGTTATTGTGTATTGTTATCTTTCATTTGGAAATACAAGTGCTTATTACTTTACATGCAACATACTGACGACTAAGTATGTAAATGTATTTCATTACAAACATAAATGCCAACCATTACAAACACAAGTATTGAATGTGCTACTTCATTTCTGCAAGTGCAAGATTTTTGCCAAATGGCATAAGCAGCTTTAACCCCTTAAGTCTTTTTTTATTTTTTACATTCATTCCATTTTTAACAGTGCAAATTTCAATCACTATGGTAACGGCATATACCGTTTGAAAGCATTAAAACTCAAGGTTTTGAGATGCCATTGCTTTAGCGAAAACATGTGGGTGGTAAATCAAGCGTGTATAATAATAACAATAATAATTTTTGAATTGACAAAAAGTGTCCCAAATTACCTGAATTCACCCTACTGCAGAAACTGAATTCACCCTCAAAGAACTCAAAGAAACGTCGATAGAATGTCCATTTTTTACTTAGAATTTCTCTGAAGGAATTATTTTCTGTCTGTCTGTTTCGCCACTGCATACTTTTACAAAAGTATTTGTACATATGAATGCTATTATGTACATTTGTATAGGCTCTCTGAAACAAGAAGAGCCCACATACAAACTTCTTTGACCAGTATCGGTAATCCTGTTGCACAGTAAATCCGTGATCCCCATCAATGAGCAAAAAATACAGTATAACTTCAGCTGAACCTAGAACCTACTAGTGGTATTGTATTGAAGTAACGACAGAGAAGCAATTTTTAGTAATTGTAGCGAATTAAATTACGTTTTCAACAGTGTATAGTTTATTAGGCACTCATGAAACAACACAGTAAAAACTGTTACTTGAGATATTCCCAAAAAGGCTGACGTTTTACAACAAATTTGCAATGCCTACGTCTAAATAGAGGACTTCCTTTGGGGGATTGTGATTATTGTACTTATTCATCTTCTCGACCTGTTTCTATATGAGGAGAGCACAATGAGGAGGTTGGGGGTATGTGACGGGCTGGGGTAAGTGCAAACATTTTCAGAATAAAGTGTTGTGTACTTTAGTGCTTTAGTATAAACACGTCATAAGACCCATAATATCTTTTAGTTTCTGTGTCCTTTTACAAATGTATTTTTTGGATTACTGCCTAGACATAGGTTAGAAACATTTTGGTTTTGGTTTTGGTGATATTTCGAGGGATTTGTCCAGTGTTTTGGCTGTGGCTTCATTGTTTTTCTAAGTGCACTAGGCACTGGCACAATAATCTTTATCCAGTAAAAAACAGAAAATCTTTTCAGTGAGAAAACAAATCTTCCACTTTCACTGTGTTTGAGCTTCTGTAACTTTGAATTAGTAATACTGACTCTTGGAAAACAAACCCCAAAGGGTTACCAGGATTATGCCTGTACTCTTATTTTTGGTATGTCATTTGCAAGCTTGTGTTAAGAAAAGGGGTGATACTTAAAGGGGGGTTACGTGAGTTTTAATTTTTTCAAGTTATTATCAGGCCTCTTTCTTTGGTTTCATATCACACTACTTTTTTGACATCAAGTCAACAGGAATGCCAGGGCAGTACTTCAACACATATTATCATGACAGGAGTATGACACAAATGGGAATCAAAAACTTGTTTCCTCATGCACACCTAAAAAAAGAGGCACACGGTAATAAACTTGACATGCAAATGAAAGAAATAAAACAATTACAGTGATGGCAAAAAAAGAATGCATCTCACTACATCAAGACCAGATACTCCAATACATGAATTACTGAAACAACTAAAAAAACTACAGAAATAGTTTCTGTTGAAACTTACTTGATTAAAAAATCGGCTTCAAAATGAGCTACTGTATAAAAAGGCCTTTCATTTTAATTTGCAGTGAAAACAGCATCAGTTCTCGTCAATTCCCTCCTTGCTGTAGTTATGATCTTATTATAATTAACATCCAACCATGGTCAATGAGAAATGAATTGTCTCTTGCTAGATTGAAGATGGTTTGGGAAGGGGGGGGAACGTACACTCAGTGGTGACACAGCACTATATCAGAGCCTTCGGTTTCTAAAGGGGAGCCTGAGTAACGTCAACATGCTGCAACATGCTGCAATGCCAGGTTCAAAGTAACATTGTCCATGAGATCAGAGTCCTCCCTATCCTCCAAATATTCCTGATAGAATCATCCATTAATGCGGGAGCGTCAGCATTCCCGTAATCCGGCTGTAATTCCCGACTGTCCCACACGGGGGCCGCTCCTCTGGTGGGGGGAAAAGCAGCGCGTACTAATGTAATTCTCTCACACCGTTACGTGAAATGGCGCAATAAAATAAGCGGTTTGGAGGGGAGGTGTGGACAGGTGCAAGTGCCCCCTCCCGCTGGCCTTTCAGGATGACTCCCCGCTTGGCACTCTATATTTACCCCCCCTCCCTCCTGCCCCCATCCTGTCTGCGGGGGCTTGTCTGACGGGGGTGGGAACAGGGTGATGGACAGGCGCAGCTGTGCTGGGGCAGTGGAATGCAATGAGGATTTGGGAATGGGGGCCAGTGGGGGCGAGGGGGGGTTTAGTGCTGTGGGTGTCTAACCTGCTTTCGCTTTGGCGGCTGTGTGCTCCCAAACAGAAAATGGGATTGGAGACATTCTGAAGCTCTATGAGTCAGGCTTCTGATCTATGCTCTGAATACACAGCACTCACACACTCACACTCACACTCACACACACACACACACTCACTCACTCACTCACTCACTCACTCACTCACACTCATACTCGCTCACACACTCACTCACACACACACACTCACTCACTCACTCACACACTCACTCGCACACACACATACTCACTTACTCACTCACACACACACTCACACACTCACACTCTCAGTCACTCACACACTCACGCCCACACTCACTCACTCACTCACTCACTCACTCTCACACACACACCCACTCACATGCTCACTCACTCACACATATACTCACTTACTCACTCACACACACACTCACACTCACACTCACACTCACACTCACACTCATACTCACTCACACACACACTCACACACTCACTCACTCACTCACTCACTCACTCACACACATACTCACTTACTCACTCACACACACACTCACACTCACACTCACACTCACACTCATACTCACTCACACACATACTCACACACTCACTCACTCACTCACTCACTCACACACACACACTCACTCACACACACTCACCCACTCACTCACTCACACACTCACACACACACATACTCACTCACTCACACACACACACACACTCACTCACTCACACACTCACTCACACAAACACACAAACACTCACTCACTCACACACACACACACACTCACTCACTCACTCACACACTCACTCACACACACACACACACACTCCCTCACTCACTCACACGCTCACTCACTCACTCACACTCATACTCGCTCACACACTCACTCACACACACACACACTCACTCACTCACTCACACACTCACTCACACAAACACACAAACACTCACTCACTCACACACACACACACTCCCTCACTCACTCACACGCTCACACTCACACTCATACTCGCTCACACACTCACTCACACAAACACACAAAACTCACTCACTCACTCACTCACTCACCTCACTCACTCACTCACACACACTCACTCACACACACTCACCCACTCACACACTCACACACACATACTCACTCACTCACACACACACACAAAACTCACTCACTCACTCACTCACACACACTCACCCACTCACACACTCACTCACACACACTCACCCACTCACACACTCACACACTCATACTCACTCACACACTCACTCACACAAACACACAACACTCACTCACTCACACACACACTCACTCACTCACTCACTCGCTCACTCACTCACTCACACAAACACACAAACACTCACTCACTCACACACACACTCACTCACTCACTCACTCACTCACACACACACTCACTCACACACACACACTCACTCACTCACTCACTCACTCACACACACACTCACTCACTCACTCACTCACTCACACACACACTCACTCAGTCACTCACTCACTCACTCACTCACTCACTCACTCACTCACACACACTCTCTCTCTCTCTGTTAGAATGCAGGTGTAGCTCATGTTCAAAACGTTCAGCTGTCAGGCTATAAAGAACGTGTGTGTCTGCACTGTTTGGTAATGGACTTGTGTATATCACTGTCTGTACACTTGATCCCACTGCAAGTCACCAGAAATACCAGACGGTTTTTGTAATTTTGTATTATGCATAGCTGTGACTGGATTAAGGGACGTAACCTGCCCACAAAGTAAGCAGGGCACAGGTCCACAGACACTTATATCAAATTCATTAGGTAATGGTGCCTTTAATGCCCACTCTCAGCCCATCCAGATGATTGCCATGTTGGAGTGATTGTGAAAGGCCTGCTTCAGCTTTCCCGCTGTAGCCCCTGCCTGCTTCCGCTTCTGCTGGGGGACAGGGAATGATTTTTTAAAGATTTTTACAGTTTTTTCCCCTTTTTTCAAAAAACATTTTTTCACAATATGAATGAACCTGCATCATCAATGCTCTTTACATTCATAAGTACATGAATTAGCTACAGTATTTCGCCAAAAAAATTGTACTCTAATCTCGAGAGTGACTGATTACTCCTATGATTGGCTAATTTAGATGTTCTATTTTAGCTGAGCCTGCAATTGCTGGATTGAATTGGAGTGTCCAAATGTTCTTCTTTCTGGTACAATTTAATTTCCATTCAGCAGAGTTTAGAAAGTTTCACTCTCTGAATGTAGTCAATTCTCTGGTGACGCAATCGGTTTCACCTCATCTTTCTTTATCAGAAGCCCACTCAAACATCAAAGCCTTCTCTGCTTTCCCTTTCTGCCTGGACCGTGTTCATTTTTAAAGAATTAGCCTTTGTGGAATTAACCTTTTGGTAAAGAGAATGAACTAATGTCAGACCCGGAAGAATTGATTGATTACTCTCTCTCGCCACAAATGTTCTACAAATTATAATATTAATATTTTATAATGCAATACAAACTTCATAGGCCATTCTGGCTAAATTGATTCAAAGAATTAAAAAATTTATCCAATCCAATAGGGCTGAACAGGCTCTGTGATTGATCTTTTTTGTGAGATATTCTTTGAAATAAGTCTCTAAGAACTTTGCTTTGACGTCCAGTAACACTACTCAACTCCACGTCCTGAGGGCCGCAGTGTCTGCGGCGCTACTCAACTCCACGTCCTGCGGGCCCCAGCGCTACTCAACTCCACGTCCTGCGGGCCGCAGTGTCTGAAGGCCTACCGTGCGCTACACCATATCATTTCACTAACTAGCTTGTTATCTGAACCGAGCAGGTAAAATAATTGGTGAAATCAGGTGGCGTAGCGCACGTTAGGGGAAAATACTTTTTGAGTAGCGCTGGTGTATGGAAAGGCTGATTTACACTGTGCACTTAAAGCTTTCATCTTCAAATCTGGTGGTTTCAGCTGGAATCCATTTTACTTCAATTGACTACAGATTCTCTTCTACAGCCCGCCGCTTGTCTTTTTCAGCCTGACATTCAGCCTGACATTCAGCCTGACATTCAGCCGGACATTCAGCCTGTCATTCGCGACCAAAGATAACGCAGAGCAAAGTAAATGTGACAAAAAGAAACCTTTTTGATGTATGCACCACGTTTTTCGTTTCTACTGAAATTTGCTCAGCAATTTGCTCGTAGGAAGAACGATAACAGCCAAGCTGAGTCGTGTGTTAAATCACACTGGCCTCACTGAGGGTAATATCGAAGCTCGCAAATTTTCCAGTAGGTGTGCTGGGGACACACCCCGGCCGTACTCCTACAGGGCTGCGACAACATTCAACCAGAAATATCCGACGAGGCGGAAGCGGCCCCGGGTTTGATTCGCGGAAGCCGGCGTGCTCTATCGTGTCATCTGGGATTGAATTCCCCCGGGGGCTGGGAAGTGGCTGCTTACATGTGGGAAATGTTATCTGCAGTACCCCAGGCCTAGTCCGGCCATTACGCCTCACAGGACAGGCCCAGCCAAAAAACGGGAGGGGGGTCAGAGGTCGGAGGAAGTCGTTTCTGCGTGGGCGTGGGACGCGGGGAGGGCGGACGGCTCTGGGTCCGTGCGGAGCCGCACAAAGCCCGGTCGCCCAGCGAGTGACGCGGGCTCTCTGGAGCCGTGATTATCGCGCTTATCAGGGTCCGACAGGAGCGCTGCTGTCTCTGAGTTATTTGCGGCCTTTATGCTGCTATAAATGGAAACCTGCGCCACTCTGAAGCTATCGTCGCCACGCCGGGGTGGACCCCACAGGGAGGGGGTGCTGAACGCTGTCCAGAGCTTGAGCATGTAGACGAGAGGACTCTCCCACCGCCGACCGGGGAAACTTTCACTGCGGGACGAAACGCGCACACATGGAGGAACCCCGACCAAAGGAGGGCATGCTGAAGGTGAGAGAGAAAGGGAGAAAGACGGAGAGAAAGAAAGAGAGTGACAGAGAGAGCGTGAGAAAGAGAGACAGACAGAGAGAGTGTGAGAAAGAGAGACAGACAGAGTGAGAGAGAGAGAGAGAGAGGGAGCAGACATTAATATGTGCTCCTAAAGTGAAAGAGGATAAGGGGGGGCGGGGGTGTTGAAGCTAAGCCTTGGGAGTATGTTTACCCGTGTTTAAGTGTGTGCATGTATGTGTATGCTATAGCGTGTGTGCGGTTGAGTAAATGGAGGCCTTCGGCATGTGATCTTGTAACTGTAATGGATTTGTGGTGCCATTGACCTTCATGGCTGTAAAGGTCTCTCAAGCTCTACAATCGAGTTAGCCGTGTCCTGTTTGCGAGACCGCACTGCTTCATTAGGGATAACCGAGATTACAGACCGCTCGTTTGAGTGGGTGTGGTGGAATGCAGATACTAAACGGGTGGTGGGTGTCTCCCCCCTACTTGTTTACTCCCTTCTCGTGGGTGGCTGGAGCAGATACAAACTTGGCCTTGGTCGGTTTACGTTGGGGAAAGACGGCGGCCGAGATACACAGAACAGGACCTGTGTTGTGCCACGACGCTAGTTTTTTTCAAAGAAGGAGAAAATTCAGAGAGGGGACATGAGCAAAGGTATTTTTTTACATCCGCCAGACACAGCTTGGCAAGGAAATGTACTGCAATGTCTGGGTGTTTAAGCATAATGCTCACTGCGTTTGTGTCTGTTTTCTGTTAAGAAAATAAGAATGTACACAACTGTACATGGGTTAACAGTTATTCTGCTTGAAAACCTTAGGGTATCTAATCTGTGATCTGCGTTCCCTGTGTCCGTGTGCCGTGTTTAAAGTTACAATTTTTTTTTTGGTTTGTATTATTCTCTTCCCAAGCTATCAAAGCCATTGGTAACTAATTTGGTCTTGGAAAACTTAAAAATTTTACCATATCATCAAGAGGATAAAACATTTTTAACAAATACATCAGTACATTCAATATCGACAGTAATACAGTAATCCAATTAAATACCAGAGCCAAGTCCTTGCAACCGCGCCAGTAGGCTGAATTGAATGTTCAGTTGAATTGAATGTTTGCTTTGATAGAAAAAAAACTGAACCGTGTACAGGGAAACATAGGGCTTTTAATGGCTTTCAAGTGTCTGCAATTTGTAATATGTAATTTACAAAAACAGGCTTTAAATTCATTACATGTGAACTTGAATTATATTTTATTAATAATGGATGAGACAACACCGATAAGGATGCTATCAGGGCCTTTCTCCAGGTTATCCCTGTATGAACTGAGTCATTTACCTGAAAGTGTCAGAATAGCCTTCTCAAAGCAATTTCTTTGAGGTAATAGTGACAGGTGGCTCTTGGCGAAACTCCCATAAGTCACAAAACAAATTTCCATTTTAATGGTCTCATATCAATGCACTTGCAAGCTTGCAAATCTTCCGACATCACCTGAAATGCAGTTTACCCCTTCTCAAAATGTTCTCAATTTGGCTTTTTAATGGAGTCTCTCTGCCTCGATCTTTCTCTTTGTTGAAGGAGAATATAGATATTCTATCGTGGTTCAGATGTTTTTTCCTGGGTAAATTATTGCAAAGCCCTTCCCCTATCGCATCTATATTTCTGTGGGTTTTGAAATCACTGAAACTGTGATTTAACCTGCAGTGAATCCATCATTTATGGCGAATGGCAATTCTCCCGTTCAAGGAAAGGGGAAAAAAACAGCGGAAAGAGGCTGAATGGGAACGTTTTTGAGAACAAAACAGGGGGGAACTGAATCTCCTGCTACCCATAGTTCACAGACCAGTCACATCCTAGCAACACTATCTGTTGAGCTTGTGAATTTGTTTGGTTTCACCTTACTGCTGTGTTCCTATTTCAGTTTTACATTGTGGGTGTCTCAATTATGTTTACCTATTTAGCTCAAATAGGCTGTTCCAAAAGATACTGTTTGTGGGTGGATTGATGAATAACTTTTGATTCAGTCGAAACTTGTCAATTACCACTGGAATCTAGCTGAACAGAGCCGCACAATAGTTCAATACTTTGCAGAGCTATGGAGACACTCATTACCATTTGATGCAAGGAAAACCTTGGATGCAGAACATTAAGTCAAACCTTATTTTTCTCTTTGTGTCTTAGATCAGCATTGGCATTGACTAGATTGTCAGCATATTCTTAACATTGAAAGTTCTGCCACCAAAGCTTCCAATTTGATGCATCAAATGAATACTACTTTGTGATCACAGAAAGCACCTTCAAAACTGCAGCACTGATAGTAGAGAGAAGAGGGGGCGGCCTGCAGCGTAGTGGTTAAGGTAAATGACTGGGACACGCAAGGTCGGTGGTTCTAATCCCGGTGTAGCCACAATAAGATCCGCACAGCCGATGGGCCCTTGAGCAAGGCCCTTAACCCTGCATTGCTCCAGGGGAGGATTGTCTCCTGCTTAGTCTGATGAACTGTACGTCGCTCCGGATAAGAGCGTCTGCCAAATGCCAATAATGTAATATAATGAAGAGGGTTGACCATCAGCTTAGTGTGGAGAATATGTGGTACGTGGTCCTGCTCATATCTTTCCACTTAATATACGTCTGGAAGGAAAACAGCTTTGCCCACACTGGACCTTACAACCAATCCCTGAACTCTGAGGGCTAAGATAATTGGCCTTTTCTGCTTTTCAGAATGGGCCAATAGACAATAGTACCTGTAGCCATAGACATAGGTGATAGGTTTGCAGGCCTCGAGAGCTCCAGTTCTCATGCTACTGTGGCTACCTTGTGCTCCTCCTTTGAACTGACTGTAAGAAATCCTTTATGTGAGTTCATTTACGCGATTTATAACGTTTCTAAAATGCCACTTTTCACATTCGAGTAAATACACGGGCGCTAGCTATCATCTGTGCCTGAGTATGATAAAAAATAGATCTAAAAAAATGCTCCAGTTTCAAGTGACATCTTGGAGAGGTCCGGGAGAGCTGTGGGCCTGGATGAGTGATATTATGTGTCTGCTGGAGAGGCCAGAGGTAACGCGGTGTCCATCTAAAGGGCACGGAGCAAGCAGACGAGGGGATAAAACCGCTATCGAGCAATTTGCAGAAGCACTGACCGCTCCGGGGCCCGGCGGGGTCCCCCCGTGCTTCCGCATCTCATTTAACGTGTGCGCTCTGGGTCCCTCAGCGACCTAAGAGCGCGTAAAGCTCTGGGGGCTTTGAGGCCAGAGGTCGCTGTGAGAGGACGAGGCCGGTGTTTGGAGCGCTAGGCTGGTGAGGCACGTCGGGGGGCGGGCGGGCGGGGCCGGCCAGCTGAAATGTGATCTAGGCGGGGCGAGCGTGAGAGCACCGGGTGGTATTAGGAGCCGCGTAGCCTCCAGGAGAGCGGCGCTTTACTGGCACACAGGCCAAGGGGACGGCGGGCCTCCGACGTGTTTGTTTACCGCTGCTGAGAGCATCGCTATAGCTACAAAGGAAATACGAGCGGGGTCAGGGGCGTGGGGCGGAGAGTGAAGGCTGAGAGGGACACGCGGCCTTGGCGGTGCGTGTCGGGCGAGCTCACGCATTTAGCTGTTTTTTTAGCTCGGTTTCATATGTTGTGAGACCACGGAATAATTAATTTAATCTATTATTCATGTCATTAACAGCGACATTAACATAAGTGAAGCGGGCTAATCTGGGGGATTTGAAGCGCAGAGCCACCCTGAAGCATTCAGGCTTGACACTGATCTACATTTTCTCCAGCCAGTAGGGAGAGCATTGGCTCATTACTATCAGACCTTATTTACATGTACATTCGGGCAATTAGCAGACACTCTTACCCAGAGCTATTTATTTAAGTACAAATACACAGGCCCTCAGGCAACAAACAACTCCGACGCCAAGTGGCCAGCATCACAACCAATAGTCACAGGGAGCCGGTTCTACGCATTAGCGGGAGGGGTGCTCCCCAGGTGGGGGTCTGGGGGTTAGTGCAAATGAGCCGGAAAAACAAGAGTAAATAAATAAATAGAAATCCACACACCTTAGACAGCTGTCTCCACAACAACCAACACCCACCCCTGGTCTGCAGTCACCACTCTAACGATTGTGCTCGAGTGGAGACTGACCTTAACACACAGTTAAATGTCGTAGATTGCGCAAGAGGGAGGTACAATATATATAGTGCTATTAAGAGGCAAATGGATTAGAGCAGAGGTGGGGAATTCCGGTCCTGGAAGGCCATTGTGTAGGTAGGTTTTTGTTTCTACCAGTTACCCTGGCTAATTTGACAATATTTAATTAACTGTATACTACCTGGTTCGCTTGTTGATTAGTTCACAGTAAAACATTTTACATTGGGACACAAGGCCAGTCTTCAGCTGACATCCATGTGCTTGTCAAGAAATAGCTAAAATGAGTAGCTAAAATGTCAGATGAGGTAAATTTTAGGGCTAATTATGTTCATGAAGTTGGCATGAAAATAATGAGCAGCAGATATAGCCCTTGTTGCCCACCTCTGGTTTAGGGGACATCTTTTCAGATGAAGTTTAGGTGGGGCTCAGATTTCAGCATTAGGGGAGCCAAGGTGCAGTTTAGCCCTTTGAAGAGTTGCTTTTTTGAAATGTGTGTTTTTTAAAATTATTATTCAAAAACTCAGTGTTCGAGAGCATTGCTTTCAATTACTAGTACTGCTTGTTAGCATCTTAAGACTGTCTTTATCTTTATCAAGACAATGTTTCTATTGGTGTTACAGCAAAAGGATATTTGTCTAACTTCAGAATTTTATCATGAGAAAACTTGCCTGCCATACAGGGCTAGATTTAGCATTGATCATTAGATAAAATAAAATAAAAAGAAGAAGCTATTTTTCTATTTTATCTTCAATAAATAACTATAATTAATAATGAACAATTTATCATAATAATTTGTTTGGATATCCCAAACAAAAGTAAAAAAGTCTACTTTGCCTTTATCTCACAAAACCAATCTGTTAGAAATCACTGCTTTGGCTCCCTATAGCAATCGCACCTGCAGCATGGTAACCTAACCTACCTGAAATTAGGCCTTTGACAATGCAATGCTATGAGAGAATGTGTAAAAATATCTCAATATCAGCAAAGAGTGAACAAGAAAGCCATTTTGAATGTGGTTCATGGGTACACAGGTTAATGTTCTGAATCATAACCTTGGCTGCTATCATCCTATCAAAAATCTAATCATCCTATCAAAAATACAGTTCAGAAGTTATGCCGTCCTGAACACAGAAGACGCCCTCATTTAAGATCCATCTTTATGCCGTTATTGATGGCAGGATATTTATGCTTATTAAAATGATTCCATAGATTAAAATACTGTGCCATAATTCCTTAGTTACCATGACTGAATAATTTCCAATTGCATGAATAAACCAGGTCGTAACAAAATAAAGTATAATCAGTAATATCTAATTGTATTAAATTAAGTGTGTGTCTTTGGTAATATGTTCCATCAACAATTATTTATTTTTTACATTTAATTACTATTAAGATGAAGACTCAAACCTTTAAACAGTTCCAACTGCTGCTTCCCTTTGTAAAACAGGTTGTGTAGTCAGGGCACCATCTTACCATATCCATGGTTTGTGTCTGTAAAGAACTGATTATTTTGCATGGAAAGAAATACATTTCATGGCCCTTGCCCCGAGAAAATCGACTTAATATGTTGAAATATGGGACAATCCTGTGAGTTGGTGTATCCATGTAAGGGGCTATAGGAGCATTTATATAATGCTGTTCCCCACATACACAATCTCAAACACGCAGACTGACAGACAGATACACACTCACACACTGACCCCCCCACACACACACATACACACACTGACAGACACACACTCACACACACACTGACAGACACCAACGCACACACATAAACATGCATGCACACACACATACACACACACACACACACACATATACACACAAACACTGACAGACACAAGCACACACATACACACACAAACACACAAACACATCCCACAGTATACCTGTATACAGGTGCTGGTGCAGGTGCCCAGCTGCCAGACCTGCGCCCTCCAGCCCAGAGAACCTATCATCAGCGCTGGGGTTTGAAGTGTGATTGGATGTCTGGATTTAATCTCATGGCACGCACCGTGCCTCCATCTCTCTGATTGCTTTGCTTCCCGGGCGTGATGTGAAAATAGGCACATCTCACTGTGTGTGTGATTAGAGAACGAGTGCTCAGAGCAGCATGTACAGTACGTGCAGCTCTGCTCCCAGCAGAGGTCAAGCCCGACAGCTTTAATTCAGGGTCCAGGGCATGTACACCTCTGCTCGCCATTTCTATTCACTGGGAGCCGAGCAACTCACAATTTATCCTCTCTTTCTGTTCGAAGCAGAAGCCAGACATTACGTTTCATTGCAGGGCATTAGACTACATTTACATTTCTTGTACACTTGTTCACTATTGCAAAAATAGGACTCGCTTGCTAGCGCACTCCCCAAAAGAAGTATGCAAGTAGCAAAATCAAAGATCTAATCACTATTAGATCCAGATCTTATTTGTGATTAGAGAGTGGGGTCGCCGTTTTAAATGTACCCTCAACTATGGCCTGATTGCTGCTCTTCCCCTGTGTCTGATTGCTCTTAAAGTGATTTAAGCCACATTACTCACACAAAACAAAACACCCTGCATGTCTTGTACTGGGACAAAGGCACACTCAACAGTAACAAACATTGACAGCCGCATTCTGCTCCTGGGCAGCCTAATTTATGAATATATTTGCTCAGAATCTGGGAGGTATGTTTAATATAATCTAAAACAATCTGTCCTGTCACAGTAAATGCTTGAGGAAATTGTCATGACTCAGAAGTCCTGTTTGTTTCCATCCGGAGTGCTGTAGTCAAAAATATGCTTACAGTCACAAAAAATGTAAATAAACATATGTCATGTAAATGTTACTTCATATTAAATATTTAGAGGGGTTCATTTTAGGCAAATTAGAATAGGTTATACCCATGTCCCAATACTGAGTAGGCCTTTTCAAAACTCTTAATACAGGTAGCACAACAGCAGTCTGTGTGGGCTAAACTGTGGATCATTTTTCATTGCTTTCACACAAAATGCATTCAATGACAACATCTTTCATGAGTTCTTTTCTCACTCAAATACAACCACCAGCAAAAGTCTGTGTATCTCCAGCACTTTTGGCTCCTGTTAAAGCACTGTTTTCAAAACACAACACGATTTAATTAGACAGCAATTTGACATGTCCACCATAATACCATATTGAAATATATTGAAAATCTAAAAGTACAAAAAATACAAAAGAAAATTAGTCCACCACAGGGACCTGGCACACAATGCTACATTTGCAAATGTAAGTTTGACAGCCATTCCTGAGAAAACATCAAGTCTCGATGAAGCAGCTCTATACAGTCCCCTTTGAGATGAACTGGAGCGTGTAAAGGAAGTGAGCTACCAATATGTCCAGGTAATATGTCTATACGTCTCACCTCATCATTGGACAAAGAGCACCAGGGGATGCGCCTGGTCAGAGGGGAGCCAACATAACAATGTGCAGAGCAATATCCACCGATGGACTGCTGCTACACAGACCAGTAATTGGCCCATACAATACGAAGCGCCTCATCTCATTTCTGGGTGACCTCTATGGAAGGCTTGTCCCAGGTGAAGAAAGGGGGCATGTGAGGCGAAATGGGCAAACATTCATAATCATATGGGACAATTTCACCATGCCCGTGCCCTCACAGAGCGGTTCAAAGCCTGTCCAAGGATGATGTCACTTTTCATCCCATCTGACACCATTCTTCCACCCCAGAGAGGAACTCTTTTCCTCATGGAGGTGGAAGGTATATGACCACCGTCCACATGACCAGATGTCCCTGCTAAATGCAATGAATGCTGCATGCCAGGACATATCTGCTGGAGATTGCCTGGGATGGATCAGGCATTCAAAGAGGGTTTTTTCCCAGGTGTATGGCAAGAAAAAATATAAGGTGTGACATATCTGAGGAATTGTGGCCCAATCCAGAGGACCAGGTTGACTAGCTTTCATGTACATATTTATCAATGATTATATATGCTATATCCACTGTGTGTGTTACCATATGTGTGTGTTTTTTCCTAATACGGTACTGGAATTGTCAAGATGCTTCAAAGAAAAATGATGCACCTCTTTATAATGTTTTCAGATCATTCTGTTATGAGTGATAGTGATCTTGTTGGGTGAGCCAGTGTTATGGTAGAATTAATTGTGTTTTGGTAGTCTCAGTGCATTTTGTGCACAAAATTAACTGTAGTGAAAAGCTGCGTGTTGGTAAAGAGAACCGTGCTAAGAGTTTTGAAAAAGTGTAAACGTAGCGTGGTTAGCTTGGCTAGTTCGTTAGTAAGCACGGTGAAGTGCGGCGAAGGTTCGTAGCAGGTTACCGTGACAACGCTCCCTGGTGACATAACCCTCAAATTCAAATTAACGTTGTTGCCCTTGGCTAAGGGGCGATTTTGCCTTTCACTGACTGGTAACGCGTTTGTCTAACAAATCTGGCAAATCTCAAACTCATTGCGCATGGATGAGCCCCGCAGTCTTGTATGAAATCTGGACCGTGCTATTGCCAATGGCAGTCAGCTGCCCTGCATGTGCACGTGTGTATGAGCAACGCCGCATGTGTGTGTGTGTGTGTGTGTGTGTGTTTGTCTGTTGTAGTATAATAAACCTTAGGGGAAATTGAAATGGAATAAATCCACAACACCTGTTATATGTCTCACAGCTGCAGAACTACACAGCTTCCCCATCTCTCTTCTACTGTCTGACTACAACTTTTCAGCCCAATGAAAATCTAATCTTCAACACAATACCACTATGAAGGATGTGGGAGAACTTTCCAAACCTGCCTTAGCCACCCTTTCACCTGCAAAATGGTCGGCACATTTTGACCCAAATTAATTTACCGACAGTCAGGCAACTCTCTGAAAGGAAGTTTGAGTTTGAAAGCACGGCCATGACAAAGGTCAAATAAGTACCGCGCTGGTGTGCTCTTGTGAACTTCTCAGCTTTACTAAACTTTACTTTTCATTTGAAACTGCTTTTTCCTCCATTTTGATTACCTTCCAACCACATTCCCAATGGCTGGCTGCATTTGTTTTTGCAGAAATTGGAAGTATTGTTTTCCTGCACTGTTTGTGCTCTGGCTGTTCTTTCCACAACACAAATAATTATATCACAGAATTGGACTGGACTGTTTTGTTAATGCTTTCAGAGGACACCAAAGCTGACATCCTATGGGTGATCAGCAGATTTGTGGGCCGCGTCAGGCTAATATGTGGCCACATCCAGTTTTAGGTAAGAAATGACATTCACCAACGCATATCAGTGTTTAATTCTGCTTGTAACTATGGCCACCTGTTGACTGAGCCATGAGCCATGAGCCTTGAGCCAGGAGTGAGACATTCCAATGAGGATATTTACACAAACCATGTTTTTTTTTAAAGATATTTTTTTTTAGCTTTATTGGGTAGTATATAGTATAGAGAGACAGGAAGAATGGGAGCGAGAGAGAGGGGAAGACATGCGACAAATGTCAGACGGTCGGATTCAATCCGCCGACGTCGCGGCTCACAATGACCATGAGGTCAGTGCTCTACAGGCTGGGCCACCGAGACACCCCCACAAACCATGTTTTAATGTGATCTCTGCCAGCAGATATTTCAGTCTGTGTGGCAGATGAAGGGATATTATATCACCCGGCTGAAAAAAGCTGTGTCTATGCACCCTGAGCACAATCAGATGGTGAATTCAGGTCATTTGGGACACTTCATTGTAAAGGCAGTTTCTGAGTCTGCCTGTGGTGAGGGCAGATTCAGAAACCGAAGTGTCAGATATTTCTTGAATTCACCCCAGATGTACGTCAAAATCAACAGAGAGAATCTAATAGGCCTCGATATAGAAATCTCAACTTGTAGCTATGCCTGGCATTTATCACTGCGGCAGTGCTGTTTGCTTGATTAAGAACAGTCCGGAACAGTCCAGTCACTGCTTTGCACCTGCACAGACTGAAAACACCTATTTAACCCTTTAAGGTGTGAGTAAATTAGGTGTGAGGAAGCCCTGTTGCTCAACTCACCAGAATATCACATTACAAGCCAAAGAGCTGAGAAATATCAATCTCAGAGTTTAACTTAAGACTTGAAAACAAAACGGTTTTGTTATTTTGCATGAAAACAAACAAACACAAAGCATTCTTTTTTGAAGAAGATCAAAAATCTAGCCCCTTTTCAACATTTTAAAATGAAGTGTTTGAAAAGATAAAAAAACTGAACCTGACATCATCAAAGAGTTGAATATAAATTCTACTGACTTTATATTGGACACTGTTTATGTACTAGTTTATTTATGGATTCATGTATTTCATTTGTTTCATGGCATCAATTTGTGGTGAATTAGTCAGAATATTTAGTAAGACATCTCTTGTGGGGTGCGGTAAAGGGAACCCAACTAAATGCTTCATTTAAAATGCTGGACAATGGTGTGCTGACCCATTTACTCTCTGTCAAAGGTCATATCCTCATAGAACAAACACAAGAAAAAACAGCCTAGTGCACACATTCTGTCTTTATATATTTATAGTATGTTCATATCAATGCACAGTCAGTAACTGGCAGGAGAACAGGTCTGACATATTCCTCCTGCAATATAAAAACGAAAGACCCCAGAATGGTAAAGTTCACCGTTCACTCAAATCTCTAGTTCTTGATTGAATCTGGCTGAAGTGCATATTACCCTGCGCCCTGAGATGTGTCCCCGTGGTAGATTTTACTCAACCTATTCCCTTTCTGTCTCATCTCGGGACAAGACAATAATCAACAGTCCTTTCAGAAGTGAGCGAATGCGGTTATTTAAGGGAACATTCATTAATTCTGGGGGAAACCCCTTATGAACTCAGTCACAGCTTTTAATAAACATCACAGGAGCAGGCAGTTCCAGAAGGTTACCGAAATCATTTTAGAGCCCAGTAACCCCCCCCCCCCCTCGCCCTGCCCCCTGCACCGCTTGCTTTCTGAGTGGAAAGGAAAACCACCAGACTAATCCTGTCTTGTGGGAAGGGAGGTTGTTTTGGAAGGGTTGCTTCATGCTGAGTTAATTAACAAATATGCTCTTTTATGACATTTGGTTCACAGCACAGAGTGTTTAAAAAGAGAAGCCATGCTAGGATTCGGTTTTGATTTAACATTTTGTGTCAGAAAGCAGATATATTTATGCAATTCTGCAGACTCGTGCTCCGGGTTTCACCAATAATTCATGGCCTGGTCCCATCCTAAACTCACTGTGTGTGTGTCTGTGTATGTGTGTTTGTGCCTCTGCATGTGTGTGTCTCTGTGTGTGTGTGTCTGTGTATGTGTGTTTGTGCCTCTGTATGTGTGTCTCTGGATGTGTGTGTGTCTGTGTATGTGTGTTTGTGCCTCTGCATGTGTGTGTCTGTGTGTGTGTGTGTGTGTGTCTGTGTGTGTTTATGTGTATGTGTGTGTCTGTGTGTGTTTGTGCCTCAGCATGTGTGTGTCTGTGTGTGTGTATGTGTGTGTGTCTATGTGTATGTGTGTGTCTGTGTGTATGCAACTAAGTCCACTATAGACAGTGATGTCACCCTCAGACCCAAGCATCCCCCTCCTCTCTCTGGAAAGTACACTATAAATGTGCTGGTTTTAATTCCAACTGAAATTATACCCCCTCAAGGGTAATGAGCCGGAAACAGCTTTCTGGTCTGAGTATGAAATTTACAGCCATCTCCTCTGTAAGGTCACATTATGTCAGGAATAGACACATGCACCTACAATGAGCTAATATCGTACATATTCATAAACTGATTAAATGGGCCTATTCTCACACAGGTATTGCTTTCAGTTTCCTGTCAGCTACTTGGATACGTGATTGATAGATTGATGGCAGAGGAAATCAAATTGTAGTCCTGAAGCTCAACCAAGAATGCAACTCCTGTAAATGGATAAAGATTATTTCGCAGACAATATACACTCAATGAGCACTTAAATATTTAATCAGCCAATCATGTGGCAGCAATTAAATGCATATAAGCAGGCAGACATGGTCAAGAGGTTCATTTGTTTTTAAGACCAAATGTCAGAATGGGGAAGAAATGTTATCGAAGTGACTTTGACTCCTACAACAGTGGTATGCAGAAGAGCATCTCTGAACACACAACATGTCAAACCTCTAAGTGGACAGGCTACAGCAGCAAGAAGACCAATAAGTCTAAAAATAAGTCTAATAAATACCTAATAAAGTGCTCACTGAGTGTAGATAAGAATGATTAAGTCAGACGTGCAGCTGGTTTCAAAAGTCTGAGACCACACTGCACACACTTTCCATGTAATCCTGGAAATAAACAGAAAGTTTTAGGATTTTGAAACATTTGAAACAAATTAAAGTTACTTCAAAGCTTTGTAAGTACTTGCAGATCAAAGAAGAGCAAGGAGTGCTGCACACAATCCACAATCGCCTGACCTCAACCCCATTGAACATTTGTGGGGCACTCGAAGACTGACAAAAGCCAAGCATTCAGTAACATCACAAGAAGCTCTCTGGAACATTTTCAAATAATGCTGGGATAACATGGACCATCAGGTTTTGAACAGATTTGTGCAGTCCAAGCCAGCTCAAGTACAAGTTGCCATCAAAGCAAAAGGGGGACATACCAAATACTAAGAACTTCTGAAATTCTTGTACATTTTTCAAATATTCAACTTTTCACTCAAATTGTTATTCTGATAATATCATTTATAGTTAAAAGGTTTGTATTGAATTAGAAAAGAATGCAAAATAGAAGCATTTTCATGAGTGGTGAAAAAAATATAAACATACAATACGCCTTTATTCTCCCTAATCTGGAATTCTCGATCATGCTTAGGCTGCGATGCACTTGGCCACTTCAGCTGTCAGTTTGAGAGAGCGCAGACAAGCTTGTGATCTTCTGCAGGATGTGATGTCTCCATCATTTCTCCTCACTCCCCGATCGTTGAGGATACTTCATGTAATGTTTTAAGAAAAAAAAAGGTTGCATTTCAACATTCCATGCGCTCTATGGTGAGAATTGATTATCACTTAAATGTTCTGAAAGCGTGAACACAGTCCACTTTGGGAATTTGTGTGCAGACCTCAAACCAACACGTAAACAGCATGTCTATTTACGTAGAGATATGATCGTTAAGATGGATTTTATAAATAACTACTTAGTCATGGTTTTCTGTGTAAGCCACTATTTACGATATGATTTTATCTTAAGGCCATGTTATAAATGAGGCCCCTGGCCATTTAGCCTTAGCCTGTTTTTCAGAGCAAATGAAAACTCTGGAAAAATCTCCCAATATGTATTCAGTATCCGCATGAGTCTGTCTTCCAACTATTCTCAATAGTTTATGCGTTGGGTATGAACTGGGGAGAGTTTTTGTCCTCCTACATGTTTATAATGCTTGAATGGAGGATCTGTTTTGGAACATTCCATTCTGTGCTGAATAGGGTCAAGGAATACAACTTCTGTTTTTTTATCACGAGGCTATTTTCCGCAGCTCTAACTGCCCTTCCAGAGCAAGCTGAAGGTAAACTATACGATTAATAACTTTTTTGAATTCACAGCAATATCCTCACTGACCTGGGCCTTCAAGGCTTGATTGTAATGCATATGACTGAGCTGAACTGAGAGGAAGTCCTCCTTTTGAGCAGCATAACAACAGAACAAACCGTTCTCTTAGAAACTATGGAGTCATTAACACAGCAAGTCCTCAGTTCCAAACAGTGAATGAATGTAATCTATATTGATATGCGCGTTCGGAGGCTCAATTAGTGTACGTGTTGTACTTACGGGGGAGAAGGCGGAAGAAGCGGGTTTCGCGCGGTGCTTTGTGGCTTAGATACGTGATCTTAGAGCAGAATGTCACCGATACATTATCTTACATTGTTCTGCTGAATCATGGTTCATTATAATTGATTACTTATGCAGTAGATGATGAATTAATAGTTAGAATGATTGCAATGTGTTGGGGATTTGCAAATACCAATATATAATTCAATTGGCACAGAAAGCATGAAATAAAACATTAAAATGAGGGCTCTATCATTTAAAGAAATGTGGGAGATGTGATTGTTCTCATGGTTACAGTACCAACTTATTTTCATGTTGGTCTTGAACTGACTACTGTTTTAATTCTATTTCTAGACCCATGCACATATACTCAAATGTGAAATGAATTATGACCATTGATACTGTATTTTCAAAAAGTGATAAGCAAAGGATATGCCAAATGTAAACTGTATTCTATACTTAATCTTTAACATGATTAGCAACAGGTCAACCATCAGCAAAATGTTATTTAGTAAGAAATGCACAGGAAATACACAGTAAAATCCCCCAGGAAATTATTACTCCAAATGCGATTTTGTTGCCATGGGCTGGTAACCTTTCTGTGGGGGAGATATGCAGTACGCTACAGGAAACACCATTGGTTACTCCACGGGCGATCACTTATTGTACTGCTATATTGTCTACTCAGCGTGAAAAGTTTCTCCCTGGCCTTTTATAGATCCCATCCGAGGCGACCACCATCCGGCTTGTTCCATTCTCCTTTGTGCCAGTCCTGAGGAAATTGCCATCTGAGGGAAAGATAGCTGTGGGAGAACAGGAGACACAGCCAATGCAGAGAACAAATGAGGTATAGAGCAAGTTTTCAATTCATATTAAAATATATAAAATAAAATATATAAATATTAAATATATTTCCACAATGCTTTTTGAAAGCAACATACATTTCACCTCCTCCCCAGCCTCCACTCCTAATCAGCTCAATTACTTACATTTGGTTTAGCTGTTAATGTAATACTGATCTGGAACCCTGTCATCACATGAAGGGGATCTACTGCTAGTTCGGCAACACAAAATACAAAATGGGAAATTATTTGCTAATGTAAAGTTTCTTTCCGATTTGGTTATTCCACTATGGACTCAAATTAAATAAACTTGGGACAGCTGCATAAAATGTGCTCAATGGTCAGATATTAAAAGATAAAATTTGTTTAATGCAAATAATTTATCTTAACAGAACGATAAATACCCATCACAAGTATTGCATTGCAGATCAATGCAGCAGGAGGTCAAGGCAACTCATCGTCCAAGTCTGCCCCCCTGGATAGCGATGAACACATAACCTTACCTAACATTGTTTTTCATATTGAATGTGTTGTTTTTGTAATGGCATTTTCTTTTGAAATACAATCCACATCTGACAGAACAATGCACAACAAGTAGCACTTTTATTCCGAGAGTTATTAGCAGGTGTCAATCTCAATGTGAAACAAACATTTGCATTTAAATTGGAGCACGTCACATTTCTTTACCAAATATATGTTAATCGCGCCAAAGCGAAACGATATTCACGAGCTATGGAATAGGTTTGAAAGTGTAACGTGTCTGTTTAAAACTGTCAGAATCAGCCAGTCTTAACAAATGTACATTGCTGTACATGCACAGAGCATAGAATAGATAAATATGGACAGAGTCCTTTCCTCACATAAGAATTCGGAATGTAAACAATGAGGCAATTGTAGATGAAGAGATGACAGCGAGGCGTGGCTTAGCGCCACTGTTTGCGCATGTATAGACCGTATCCCAGAATACTCTGCCGAGTGCAAACTGGAATGTGTAAAATAAACCCACGGACATCATGCTAACAACATACCACCGTGCCACACTGACTTCTAGCATTCTTGACTTTTGAGATATCTTGAGTGAAAATATTTGGCATAATATTTCTTAAATAATAGTAAGAAATATTACACGCAACATGAAAACATTCTGAACCAAGGGGTTCATATATGTTCAGATATGAGTGGAAATAATTGATGGGCATTTGTGGATGAAAAAACTAAACAAAATGAACAACAACAAAGACATAAGTCAAATATGAATGACACTTTCCCACTGATTGTTCTTCCTGTGACAGACCTAAAGTAGGCACTGGAAAGCTATAATTACGCTGGTTTTGAAGAAATGCACTGACACGCTCACCAAGGGTTATTAAGTCAAATTGTAGATCCCATGAAAGTAATTAAAGGCCTGAAAATGCCACAGCTGCTACTGCAGTTACTATTAATATTTATTTACTTGACACCCACTCTTATTTTATGTATACCTTCCTCAAGAGTACGACAGCAGTGCCCACTTGGGGCTTTAACCGTCAAATATTCAACACGTGTCCCACTGTGGGGCCTGTTTACCTGTAAGGCAACACCTGTGCCCTGCTCTTATGCAACGTGAATACATCATGTCAACCCCATGCGCCTGAGGCATACTGAATAATCAATCAAGAAACCAATCAATCAATCAAGGACCTGTCAGAGCATTGCACAAAGATCGCAATACAAATGCAAAGATAGACCGAGAACTAATCATCAATAATGATGCCATAAAAATCATTGTGCTCTAGCATGGGCAGTACAAGATGTACAAGATGTACTACTCCACTTTACGCTTACTATAATTGTACATTGTAATGGCCCTGACTGTACTATAGAACTGCCTGATGGAAATTAAAATGATATGTTAATGAAAGTACAAATGGAAAACTTACTCACCCCATCTGAAGAGACAAAGAGACAAAGAGACAGCAGATGTGAAATGAGTCACAATTATGGCAACCTCCTAAAAGCATAAACAGAAGCAAGCTCCCACACAAAAACATATGTTGCAACAGAGATAATTGGCTTTCTCTCGCATTGTCTTCTCAGCCAATCCGTCCCCACGCTGTAGTCCTAGTCCTACTGCAGTCTGGTCAAGAAAGGGGCCTCTGTACTGATTTTTTGTACTGTTTTCTAGTTCCTCTGGGCAGGGAGTGGAGTCTACTGGTTGATTTTCGAGTTCCTTTGGACCAGGGATGGGCAAGGTGTATCTGTTTCTGAATTTCCGACCAATTTCTGATATTAATGATTTAATTAGCCCAGTCATTTACACGATCTATCATTTATAGCCACATTCTGGGATCTAAACAGCAGCTGATAAATGTTATCATCTTGCAGCATTTTATTGTGGCCTAATTTACGAGTGAATAGGTCATGGTGCATGTGGCTAATTAGCTGATAGACCCTTGGCAACTGGTGGCAGCAAAATCCTGCATACTCCAGGACTGGAGTTGCCAATCTCTGCTCTGGGCAGATACAGAATTGGAGTATCCTGATTGGTTTTTGAGTTTTTGAGTTGAATATAAAGTGGTTCAGGGACATATATTTCTGCAGACAGCCAGGGACATGATTTAATTACTGAAAGAACCTGGAGCAAAAATCATTGGCGCCTCATATAAATGTCCAATATGTAGCCAGCAGCCAACTAGAATTGGAAGATTGGGCAGGTATGCCACAGGTGACACACCTAGTGCTCTGTAGATAAGGAGCAGAACATTTAAATTCTGATTCATCATTTCATATTTAGTTGGGGCACTAGTGAAGATGAGGATTGGTGATGACATATTGCTTATTTTAGTCCTGGTGACAGCAGTTTGGATTACAGCATCTTAGACTCAGTGTTTAACAGTTTTATACCACAAAACCACTCAGTCTCTTGCTCAGTTAAGGATAATTAAAACATTTGTTTGTCCTTAGACTTCAAGAAAATACCAATTTTCTTTGGCCAGTTAAGTGAGCTTTGGGCTTGCTCTTCTCTGGCGTCAGCATAGTAAGGCCAGACCTGACTTCCCTTCAGTTTATGCAGTAATAGCTTTAATTAAAAATGTAACTGTATTCTAAAATGATTATTTTGCGTATACAGTGTGTATTATGTAAAACTAAGGCATTAGTTGCCTGAGACCTCATCTGAATGATTACAATTAGGTAAATGATTTAGTTATCCATTAGTTATCTTCTTCAAACATGCTCTGGCCTCAGAGGGAAATTCCTCATAAGTCTCTTATTTAGCAAAATTATGAATGTGTTACACTGGCAGAACTGCAATCATGATTGGAATAAAGGGCAGCTTGATATGCAGAGACTCCATGAAGAAAAGTGGACAGAATCGAGTGGTCAGACCGCAAGGCACTGTGATGAAACTTCCCCAAGCAGACAAGCCAATTATTCTGAGCTCTTCTGCCTGATTATGGGACTGAATTTGTAATCTGTGGATTTGTTCTTGTATATGCACAATTAAAACCCAGGGGCAATGCTGTCATATTTTTGAGATGGCAGTCAACCAGAATTGCTTCAGGACCAAGGCCCACTCAAATACTTTTTCTGTCACTAACCCTGTAGGCAAATTCACTCACTGTTTATTGAAATATGGAATTATGTTTTTGTCTGTACCCAGAAGAATATTTATGGTATGTCAATAGGATCTTCCTTGGTATGTCAGGCTACTCTCTTCACCAAGGTTGACATTTTCCCCCCAGAAATTATTAAATTAATTGGAACTGTGGCATATTATTGCTAACCGGCTAACGGTAAGAAAAACTAATTGGAAAATAGTCCCTGAGGGGGCCATAACAGCATAGAGTGGTGAACTGCTCGGAGAATCCCTTCTTAGTTTTTGGTTGAAATGTACTGTCCCGATTAGTCCCATTTTTCCAACAGGATTGTGTGTGTGTGTTCCCAACAGGATTGTGAGTGTGTGTGTTCCTTATGGGATTGTGTGTGTGTTCCCAATGGGATTGTGTTTGTGTTCCCAACAGGGTTGTATGTGTGTTCCCAACAGGATTGTGTGTGTGTGTTCCTAATGGGATTGTGTGTGTGTGTTCCTATCGGGGTTGTATGTGTGTTCCTAACGGGATTGTGTGTGTGTTCCTAACGGGATTGTGTGTGTGTTCCTAACAGGGTTGTGTGTGTGTGTTCCTAACGCGGTTGTATGTGTGTGTGTTCCTAACGCGGTTGTATGTGTGTGTGTTCCTAACGCGGTTGTATGTGTGTTCCTAACGGGGTTGTATGTGTGTGTGTTCCTAACGCGGTTGTATGTGTGTGTGTTCCTAACGGGGTTGTATGTGTGTGTGTTCCTAACGCGGTTGTGTGTGTGTTCCTAACGGGGTTGTATGTGTGTATGTGTTCCTAACGCGGTTGTGTGTGTGTTCCTAACGCGGTTGTATGTGTGTATGTGTTCCTAACGGGGTTGTGTGTGTGTTCCTAACGCGGTTGTGTGTGTGTTCCTAACCCGGTTGTATGTGTGTGTGTGTTCCTAACGCGGTTGTGTGTGTGTTCCTAACGCGGTTGTGTGTGTGTTCTCCAGTATGTAGAGAAGCCGAAGGAAGCAGCTGCAGGCCGGACCATGCCGGGGGACGGGGTGTTCAAGGCTGATTTTGTGGTCGTCGGCGGCGACCTGGATGAGAGAGAGCCTGGGGCTCGCCGGGCCCAGCTGGCCAGAGAGACCACACTCAGACAGGAGGCGCTCACTCAGGTCAGAGCTCTTTTTAAAAATGTATTTGATGCCCATCCTGGAGCCGAGCATCTCCAATTCCCAACAGAACTCTAAACGGCCGATCGCCCTCAACCACGGCACCTCTGAGGATTCCCGTAGACATCCACGGTTCTCCTCCAAAACACCGTTCTGCTTCTTCGCACGCTGCAGCCAATCTGGCCTTTCACATGTGGAAAAAGACCTTTCACCTGTGGCTTTTGTAAGGGCACCACAGGCACCTGATATAACACCAGGGTGTTGTTGGCTAACATGGATCCCTAACTGAGTGAACCATACCATGGGTGATGCATTTGCCAATTGCGTGTTGCCCTATGCAGCCAGCAGCTGCAGTTTGTGCTGGAGGGTCCAGATTTGATCGCAGGCTGTGAGGTTCACAGCGTGGTGCCAAAACGGGCCAATGAGCCACTCAGCAGCCCCCCAGGGCTTTTTAACGGGCTTTTTGGCCCATTCTGAAGCTGCACCTGTTGTAAAAGATTAAACTCCACCACCTCATCCAGCTTAATGGAGAATATTAGAGCCAGGCTGTAGCAACAAGGCTTGCCCCCCCAAATTAAGAAATACACGTAAACTATGCCTGAGAACCCCCCCCCCCGAAATCAAAATAAACTCAGCCAACAGCCAACACGCCCCCCATCAATCACTGCACCCAATCTGTCCACAACTGCAGTCAAAGACAACCCATCAAAAATATATAATTATTCGTATAACTGTGGTGTTAAAATGAGGCAACATATTTAAGATGGCACTACGCTGTTGTGTGGCAGGCCGTATCTCTGATGAACTGAAAGCGTTTCTAATGTTGTGGGGAATAAAACAGCTCAATCTCAGCGGACAGATTGCAGAGAAGATGGAGCTTTCATCATTTCAGGAACATGGCTACTCACAGGAAACTTCATAAAACGGGCTTTTGAAGATGCCAATTTGAAAAAAGATCAAAGGTACAAAGCAGGAATGTGGGGTGAAAACATAAGAAGTAAGGCCTGCATACTGTGTGACCTACAGGTATTCTCAGATATTTACATCTGACATATATTCTATGTCATAGGGTTTGAGACGCTCATAGCAATCGTTGATATTTTTCACTCACGTTTATTCACTCTTACAGCGGTATGTTTAGAAAAATAAATAATTCATCCTTGACCGCCCAATAAACAGTAATGTTGAAAAATCTGAATTTATCTCGGGAAAGTGTGCAGTTTATTAATGAGTCAATAACCATGCTGCTATGCTGTGCATCAAAACCTGTCTACTTGTCTACTTTCTTCAAAGAGCCACACAGAAATGTCTTTTCACAAAAATGCATGGATTCACTGCCTTTGATCACATGTTTTGTAAGGAAATTAAATATAGAGGGTTCAATGTCTCTGACAACTGATCTGTGATTTCAATGAATCTCTAGTGTGTTTCTTTAATTTATTAATGTTGTTATTATGAGCAAGGTATATAATAAATTAATGAAAATTCACCGTAGCTATAACCATTCAGGTTTTTTTCAATACATTAGTGGAACACAAAAGTTCAGGGCTACCTTCACTTCTGAAAATGTGATAACAATTTACAAAGTTACATGAACTAGCATGAACTGATGTAGGGCAATTTCCACCTATTTTGTACTATTCCAATAACGGGTCAATATTAAGAAAACGATTTACTGCACAGTTATTTGAGATAGAACAAATTTATGTCAGAGCATGTACATACAGTGTACACAAAAGATACACAAAAATACAAAGAAATTACAAAACGTTTTCATCATTTAGCACTGAATATCTCAATTTCTAAGTCAAGGACCAACCCAGAACTTATTTATATTTGTGCACAAAATGGATGTCAACTGGATGATGGTGTATGCATTTTGGTAAAGATATCGATATCGTTTTCCCAAAACTGCACCCAGATGTCCTCAAGTGTCTTCAAATCTCTCCAAATACAAAACATCTGGATATATTTTTGACCAGAGATCAGAAAAGCTTATTTTTCTATTAAAACAGATATTTTTATACAAAATGAAAAGAATAAGAGGCTGATAAGCATCTAAACTGCTTTTCTCTCTAGTGGAGAGTCTTTTTAACAATCTGGCATCGTCGTTTTACAGTTTTATTATGTCTGTTTTTTGTAGTCAATTCATGCACCTTACTGTAAAACGTGACCTAAAATTGGGCTTGAAAGGATGGAGAAAAAAGTATTTTAGATTACATTTTTCCCCCCTTGATCTTTCTTCCACCTTCCTTTTCTTCTCAGCTGAGGCTGCCTGCTGAACCTCTGACGCAAGGCCAACTCAATCCTCTTCAAATCGCTGCGTCCTCAGAGAGCTCAGCTTATCTCTTTGTTAACACCAGTCCAGCGATCAAACGCATAGTCTCGGAAAGGGGCAATGACAAACGCTGGCCCGCGGACGCGCGTGGCTATGACACCTCGCTCAACAGCGAGCCGTCTCCCGGTCTCCTTTTGAGCAAAGCGACTGATAAAGGGACGACTCTGGTCTCCGAGCGCGCGGCGACTTGCTCCCCCGAGCTCATGGAAACGCCGGCCTCGTCGAGAGAGTCGATGCTGTCGGAGGACTGGTTTGGCTCTCGCGTCCTGTCCTCCGATGGGTCTCCCGCCTCCCTCAGTCGCACCGTCTCCCCCTGCTCCTCCGTCAGGTCCGGGGCCTTCTCCCCGGCCGTGGTGCGGATTCGGCGCCACACCCTGGCCCCGGGTTCCAGCCTGGTGTGGAGCTTCCAGCCCTGCCGCTCCCCGGCTTCCGGCAGCCCCGCCCCTTCTCCTTACACCCTGTCCCCCAGAACGAGCAGGGCGTGGCAGAGGCCCCCGCCCACCCAGCTAACGCTGCTCACCGCCATCCTGAGGAAAGGCCGGCTGCCCGTTCTAGCCTCCGTCCAGCAGAGGGAGTACTGCCCCTGCTGGCCCATCAGTGCTGTCAGCCTGTCCTCCTGCAGAGCCTGCAACGCCGCCGCCAAGCTGGCCCTCATCTGTCCGGGCGTGGCCGGGAGGCGGTCCCAGACCGCCATACGAGGGCCCCGCACCCCAGCCCGGCACACGGCTCCCCACGAGCCCGAGTCCCCGCCCCTCACCCCTCCTCCATCTCCCGATTCCGAGTCCACTATTTTTGACTCACATGAGTCTGCCTCATGCCCAGATTCCACTGATTGTACCTGGCATAGAGTCCTCTCTCTAACCCAGCAGGGTACATTCCCCTCCCCAACCCAGCAACATAGAGTCCCCTCGCCAACCAAGAAACGTAGACTTCCCTCCCCAACCCAGCAACATGGAGTCCCCTCCCTAACCCAGGAACATAGACTCCCCTCCCCAACCCAGCAACATGGAGTCCCCTCCCCAACCCAGCAACATGGAGTTCCCTCCCCAACCCAACAACATGGAGTCCCCTCCACAACCCAACAACATGGAGTTCCCTCCCCAACCCAACAACATGGAGTCCCCTCCCCAACCCAGCAACATGGAGTTCCCTCCCCAACCCAAAAACATGGAGTCCCCTCCCCAACCCAGCAACATGGAGTTCCCTCCCCAACCCAACAACATGGAGTCCCCTCCACAACCCAACAACATGGAGTTCCCTCCCCAACCCAACAACATGGAGTCCCCTCCCCAACCCAACAACATGGAGTTCCCTCCCCAACCCAGCAACGTAGACTCCCCTCCCCAACCCAGAAAAGCTACTCTGCCTTGCCGGTCTCTCCCTCTGCTTATACCACGACGGCTGCCCCTGCTCTCCCTAGTTTGCCATTCAACCTTACACCACAGGAGACACCGCCCCCTGTGTCGAACAGAGTGCTGTCCTCCTCCTTCTTAAAACTCCGCTCCCAGTCGCCTTGTGCCACAAGGGGCAACCCTGTACCCTCTGCAGTGCTCACATTCACCTGCAACCCAGAGCCCACACTCACCTCTACCCCGGAGCCCAAATTGACCTGCTCCCCAGAGCCCAAATTCACCTGCACCCCAGAGCCCAAACTCACCTGCACCTCAGATTCCAAACTCACCTGTAGCTCAGAGCCCAAATTCACTTCTACCCCAGTGCCCAAACTCACCTGTACCCCAGAGCCCAAATTCACCTACACCCCAGAGCCCAAACTTACCTGCACCTCAGAGCCCAAACTCACCTTTACCCCAGTGCCCAAATTCACCTGTACCCCAGAGCCCAAACTCACCTGCACCTCAGAACCCAAATTCACCTGCACCTCAGAACCCAAACTCACCTGCTCCTCAGAACCCAAACTCACATACACCCCAGTGGCAAAACTCACCTCTACCCCAGTGTCCAAATTCACCTGCACCCCAGTGTCCAAATTCACCTGCACCCCAGTCCCCAAACTCACCTGCACCCCAGAGCCCAAGTTCACTTCATCCGTAGTTCCCAGGTGTGATGAAGCCCAATCTTCACCAGCACCCTCTGCAGTGCCCAAACTCACAGTGGCTCAGGTGCCCAGCTGCAGTGAAGCCAGGTGTTTGCATCCCCTCCAGAACAGCATCAAAATGTCCGCCCTCCCAGAGAGGCCCCGTCCCCAGCCCCCCGCCTGCCGCCTGTCCCCGGCCCTCTGGACCCCCACGCTGTCGCCCTCCCCCTGCGCGTCCCCGCGCTCCCTGGGCTCCCTGCTCTCGCCACTCCCCGACTCGCACTGCTCCACCCCCGACTGCCTGAGTCTCTCCCCCTCTCCGGCCGCCTCCAGCCGCGACCTCCTCACCCCGTCGCCCTCTCTCTCCCCCTCTCTCTCGCCCTCCTCCTCTCCTGTTCCCAAGAGCGGCAGTGACAGGGCGCGTAGAAAGAGAAAGGTACCCGTGCGTGCTGTGACTGCATGCCCGGTGCATGTGCAAGGCTGAAAAACTCATCTCAGTGCATGACCTCTGACCTCATGCCGCTCCGTAGCCTGCCCTCTCTGAGCCCCCCCGGTCTTTCTGTCTTCAAGCAAATGGCGTCTAATTCAGCGGGGTGCAAAGTTTCAGGCCAGCTCTGTTACGATCAGATTTAAAGCTTATGCGCTTTCGTCCATGTGCCGGGAGCACTTGAAAAAGGCAATTTGACATTTTCTAGTGATTGTGGCTGTCTGCTAATCTCCGAAATACTGCGTATACTGTGTATAATGAACTCTTTAAACAGTGAACGCAGCTGATGTTGATTGATGATGAAGCTAATTCCCTTTCTGTCTGGAAATAAGATTTACAACAGATTTACACACACACACACACATATACATACATGAACACACACACACACACAAAACACACACACGCACACACAAACACACACGCACACATCTCCTGTCGCTTCTGTTTTTCCTCTGATTTTTCTTCTTACTTTATTTCTTTAACCCCCACAGTACAAGATCAAGTCAAGCTACAAGGCCATTGCAGCAATTCCCACAAACACTCTTCTGTTGGAACAGCAGGTGAGGTTACTTGCCTCTCATATTCAATACTCACACGCAGGCCCAGTGCTGATAAGGCACTTCTCACTGCATTAGACGGTGTGTAAGTGTGGCGTGAAAGGACTTTTTACACCTTTCAAAAAAGTGGATTGTAATTGAATTTATTCCACATACTTTAAATCTTTTGCATTGTACTCTTGCCGGTTCTACCACATGCTGTTCTTGATGTCAACAAGTGCAGGCAGTGTTTTTTTTCCCCATTAATTTCGTGTCAGTGCTAATGCTGCTCTCAAGTGATTCTATCTTTTGGCTCCGAGATTAATCAAAGTCCTCAAAGCTTAAAGCCAGTTTACAATGCAGGGCACGTTCTGTGACAGTCACGTCAGCCACCAGAAACCGAGAAACCCAGAGAGAGTGATTGAAAGAGTAACGTTAGGCCGTGGACAGCACAGAGCCTGACCGTAAACCCACAGAACCCGGGCACGTCCAGTTCAGACAGGGCCAACACCTCGGTGTCCCATAGACATTGCAGGATGACTAATGGTGGCTGGTGTGAAGAGGAAGGCAATAATCACCTGTGACCTGGATAAAATGGCAGACTGACCTGATCTGACTCATCTTCCTGAAACCCCTGTTCCCCTGTGCCCTTTTAAACTTTTTTTTTTAATCTAGGTGGAAAACTCTGCTTTCTGAATTCTACCCTATTCCTTTCGTAATGTAGCAGACTGTCACATCCTGTTCTGCCATTGTGATAGTGTGATATGTTTTTGAATGCACTCATCATGCCATCCACAGTCATATACAGTACAATATAATGCTTTGCTTTGCATGCTGACTATGCATGGAAGTACTCTATGTGCCTTTCCAATGGAGGACATTGCACATAAAAAACAATGTTAGATGAAACATATGTATTCTAGTTAGTTATAAGTACAAAGAAGGCCAAAACAACTTCCTTTTTGTGATACACACTTATTGCATATTGAACGTGGCATAAGCTTCCTCTCTGATTGTTGCAGGCAATAGATGAGGAGGTGGAGAAAGAAGGGCGCCCCCTAGAGGATGTAGATGTGGTCAGGGTGACAGAGACACACTCAGAGGTAGTGCTGCTTTCCTCTGTTTGTGTGGGATCACCGAGGTCTGTCTGCACTGTTTCCTCAAACAGAAGCAGTGCATGTCTCAGGATGTATTGGTGGTTCAATGACTGCAACTGTAGTTCAATGTGTTTGCAGACACTGGTGTTGTCATCAAAATTATCAAATAATGAATGCCTGCAGTACAGTAAATGTTTATTATGATTCAAAACCACTCCATGATTGGGTGCAACTCTCTCTCTTTCTCTGGCTTTCCGTGATTGCTGAGGTTCCAACAGAGCCAGATCGTGGTATTCCTCTTTCCCCCATTTGGTCTCTCTCTCTCTCTATCTCTCTCTCACTTTGTGCACAGATGTGCTCTCCTGCCCAGCTGAGGCAGCAGTCAGAAGAGCTGTATGCTGCCATCGACCAGGTTTTACAAGATCCGCTCCCCATGGTGAGTCACCCACCTACTCTGAGCTTGCCCCCCAGGCCCTGCCCTCTCCTCCCTCTCCTCTCCTCTCCTCTCCTCTGCCCCTGATGAACACCCCCTCCGGCCTCCTCACGCGCCTCTCTGTGTCTTTCAGCGCCGATCGCAGTCGGCTCCGCTGTCCCTGGTGACCCTGGCAGAGGTCGAGGTGCCGAGGGTAAACCACTGAGCGCCATTTCACGCCGAGAGAAACCTGAGCCACTTCCTCTCGCTGTTACCAAAATCCCCCAAAAACCAACAGAACAACCTGTCATGTATATTCAGAGCACACTTCACACATTCATCATAAAGCTTTTTAAACATTGGTTTCGTCTTTTAGAAAATATATTTATGCTGTAGGGTATACCAGGGTACATAGATTCATGCAGTTTCACTGTCTTATTACTGTTTCCCTTTGACCTCTTTAGAGACTTACACCTGTACCACGGTCTGCCGGACGGGAAACGAAATATGTGAGTATTAATGCGCTTCCTTGAAACTCTGGCTACACTTCCTGGGAACACAAGTGACAACAACGGGATTGCAGATTGGCTTAAGTGGCGGCTGCAGCTTCAAATCTCATTAGCTCTTGAGCAAAGCACTAATGTGATTTTCGTTTGGTAAACAGTGTTTGAATTTAAAACAGATTTGTTGAAATAGGTCTTGCTTGATTTACTGCAAAGCAAAAATACACAAAGATATTTTCCTCTGATCAAACAATGTTGAACTGAATGAATGCGATATTGATTTCAAACTAACAGAATGGAATTTTATTTTTCTTCTTAGTTATTTGACCAAACACCGCCTGGTCTCTTGTTTTGCTCTCTAATCTTGATTGGTGCACTCTGCTCCACTATAGTTGCCAATAGTCAACTGCCAGTTGCGTCAGTTTAACAAGCTCTTATTACCCTTTTATCTCTCAGATTTAGGTCAGATTTAAAATGGCACCAATATTCGTACTTCTATTTTAACATTTGGATGCAAGATGCTTATATTGTCTCCCAGAAAATATGTGTGTATCTGCATAGTCAATAACAACACTTCAGTTCTCTTGAGTAAAATGTGGAGACATTTTGAGCATCAGTAGCCTATTAACATCCCCTCATTTCACTGATGAGGAGAGTTATATGTTGCTTTCCTAGAAGTGTAATTAAAAGATATAAATAGAGAAACAGGCCCCATCGTGTAGCCTTTGGGGAAGTGATTGGAGCAGGGGTGGATATACACTCTGAGTGAGCCCGAAGGATATCTCTGTGTTAAGTGGGTTCAGAAAAACTTAAACACAGTACAATCGACTTTTCTATTCCCTGATAAAACAAATGATACACAGTATCGAAAGCTGCACTCACATCCAAGGGGGAGCTATACTATATTTGCCTCCGCTGACTTTTACTCAGCTAACATTGCCCTTTCCCTCGAGAGCCTTCTCCTCGAAACGATGTTTCCTCAGGTTGCTGCCGTGTTTTTTCTCTCGGTGATACGGGCTAGTGCCTGCAGAGCAGTAACTAGAATGTAGAACTGGTAGAGACCGCTGAGAAGCTCATCCTATTAAAACATTCTGCCGTCAGAAGCCCTGCAAGTGTTAGCATATAATTGGCCACATTAACGCCAGCACTTTGGTAGGGGTTTCGGTTGATGAGATGATGTGCGTCACCTGCAGTCTCCTCTGGCCAATCGTTTCGCTGCGGTCAGCCTGTGCCACCCACACTGGCAGGACAGCCTTTTGACGCGATAACTGCCCACCTGGTGAATAATGTCACCACTTGCTGAAAACACATAAAAATGTGCCAGTTCCAGGTGATAATGAAAGGCTAAAGGGGAAACCCTCATTTTGTTAATGAATGCAGTTGCTGTTAGATCTTGGCCAAACACGTGTACTATAATCTTGTGCAGCTGTTACCACTCAACAAGGGTTAATAGGGGTTCACATTCCCACTGTCCTTCTATGTCAAATACATCACTGGAGCACCCTCTTCTTTTAGAATACCGCTCTCAGAAAAAAGCGTGCTTCGGCTTGTTTGCTTAGGGCCAACAATGGCTCAGGTGATAAGAGCAGTCGCCTGGCAGTCGGAGGGTTGCTGGTTCGAATCCCAACCTGGGTGTGTTGAAGTGTTCTTGAGCAAGACACCTAACCCCGAAATGCTCCTGACCAGCTGGTTGGTACCTTGCATGGCAGCCAATCGCCGTTGATGTGTGAGTGTGTGTATGAATGGGTGAATGAGAAGCATCAATTGTACAGCGCTTTGGATAAAGGCGCTATATAAATGCCAACCATTGTGTCCGTAGAGAAACCCTTTTTAGTTTTTATCTGTCATAGGTGTGAAGTGTGAAAGCTCCCAGACAAAGAATCATTTTGCACAATAAATAACCCTTTAATCAGAAGGGGTTCTTCCATGGAATCCCAGGGTTCCTTTTGGAACCATTTTCTGAGAGTGTAGTATGCAGAACCCATTGTTGCATTATAGTTATTTACCTGTGACTAACAGTTGATTAGACTAAGCAATGTGGGGTTCAGTGTCTTGCTGAGGGGACCGACTGCTGCACGGATCTTATCGTGACTACACCAGGGGATTGTACCACCAACCTTCCGGGTCCCAGTTATGGACCTTAGCCACTAGGCTTCACCCCCATTGTCTGCTTAAATGCAACATCATCTGTAACCAGATCAAATAAGAGCAATGCATGATTGCTAGGATTGAATACTCTGGCAAAAAGTTAACATTGTTTTTCCTTTCAGGTACTGTGGAACAGTTGAAAATGTGATCAGCAGGGACTGAAATAGACAACTGATCAGAGAATTTTATTTTTATCCCAACAGGCAGCCTTCCACCTACAGCCCGTTGGTTCTGCTGAAAGAACTCTGGTTGGTAATTTTCTGCGTCTATGCTTTGCAGTTTTTCACTAATTGAAAGACAACTCAAAGTTTCAAAACAAACTTGTGATAAATCATGCAAAATTCATCTTCACTTCCATGTTGTTTTGTTAAAATAGATTGACTTGAGTCAATCTAGTCAGTATGAGTCAGTATTCATTATATATTTTTATTCCCATGAAAAAAATAACAACAGACGAAGCCAGGTGTCATACGCCCAGTGATGGTTATACCAAGATTAACTGAGGAAGAGGCTGAAGAGGACTTCCCTAACCCGTTTCGACAGCAATACCTGAAGGAGATATCTGAGGAGCAGAGCCAGAAGGTAAGCCTTGGGTCATCCACTACAGTGACTGGGGCTTCAGTTATATACTTCTCTGCTTACCTGCTGCTGTTTGCTTGGTGAGTGGTGAAATTAGTGTCATACAATATTTTTTAAGAAAAAAAAATGGACGTGACACTTAAACATTTAATTTGCTCAGTGCGAAAGATGAGTCACATTTCAGTTACACATCTTTTATTGTCGTTAAACCCTGTGATCCTCCACCCAGACTAGCCTCTGTGGCGCTGGTGTTGTGCGCCAGCTATGATTCATCACAGCTCTGCTGTAATAGATTGCGGAGAGCTCTCAGTACCGCATTGTCATGTACTTGTGCAGCGTTTTGGAGAAGTTCATCTCGACCAATTACCCCATCACAAACGGCTAACAGTGAAACCTTCATCTCCTCAAATGGCTGGCTTTTGGTGAATTGTACTCTGTGTAAACGAGCTATTTGATGAGCTACAGGCAAATGTCTGACCGAAGCTTTGTCATATCTGGTGCAAAGTACGAATGAAGCGGTGCGTGGCATTCTGAAATCTGCAAGGGTCCGGCTGAAGGTTCAGCGAACCCTCCCCAGAGCTCGCATTTGTGTGGCAGAGGGCCCCCGCGGGTAGCCCTCTGATATTAGCGTAAGAGGCCGCAGGAAACAGGGCACACCTGGATTGTTCCCTCTCTGTCGGAGCCTCTTCAGGACCCTCTCAAGCTTATTTCCAGCGCTGCTCGCTCGTCCGTCCTTTTAATTCCCCCCGTGATTAAGACCCGCAGAGATCTAGAGGGGTCGAGTCTTTGTCCACGGATAGACGTCAGTCACGGCGGAAGGACAGACAGCCGCGATAACCACGTCTCTTCGGGGCATTTACGTGGAGGTGTCGGGGAAAAGAATAATAAAGCACTCTTTTTTTCTGCCTGACGCTGTTTCTTGTGTCAGGCCTGGCCTCTTTTGCATTCCACGCCGGTGTGCACTCTAATTCAGCAAGAATAACCAGGCCAGTATTAGCATAATTTTAACCTAAACCGTCAACATGACATGTCACCCCCGCCCCGGGCTTAGGTGTGTGTCAGCGACTGTGATTTACTGCCATCAGGAACCTGTCGTGTCGTTTTCCCGTATTCAGCTACAAGCGACCACCATAATGCGTTGAGTTAGATAAAATATGATGTTTCAAATCTGCTATAAAATATTGGAATAATTTACTTCAATGTTTATACATATTGTAAGTGGCAGAATTGGTTATATACGCTCATAAAAATGTATAAAATCATGCAGATACGGGTCAAGAGCTTCAGGTAATGTTCACATCAACCATCAGGATGGGTAAAAAATGTGATCTCAGCTTCGTGGCAGATTTCGACCGCGGCATAATTGTTATTGCCAGACAGGCTGGTTTGATTATTTCATGCACATCAGCCTGTAGAGTTTACTCAGAATGGTGCGAAAAACAAAAAAACATCCAGCGAGTGGCAGTTTTGCAGATGGAAACGCCCTGTTGATGAGAGAGGTCAACAGAGAATGGCCAGACTGGTCTGAGCTAACAGGAAGGCTGCAGTAACTCAGATAACCACTCTGTACAATTGTTGTGAGCAGAAAAGCATCTCAGAATACACAATACTTCAAAACTTGAGGCGGATGGGCTACAACGGCTGAAGAACACGTCGGGTTCCACTCTCCTTACAGCTGCTTTTAGTGACCTCTTGAAGTATTAATTGTATAGCTGAATGCTACATCTGAGTCCTTTCCCCCAGTAAGACTGTAACATAATTGAGATATGACAGCACCCCCAGTAGCTATAGCACATTCCATCTTCTCTGTTTTGACTTGACATGCCGTCATTTGCTACGCTGTGTCTCTTTTGGGAATTGAGAACACATGGTCTGTTTGAAACTGGCTTTTTAAAGGGTAAGAAAAAACTATGAACTGTAGCGCTGATTTATTTTGTTTACTGCATCACTGGCTGTTTAATATAAAGATTAACATAAATTATTAATATATAATTTCATATAAATACATGCTTAGACGAACTGATCACCATTTTATTTACATTTTGCTTTCTGCAGAAGCACCTGCTTAGAAAGAAACTCTAGGTAATATGTGGTCACAGTTGAATCTGGGAATCCATTCCTCAGTTGTCGTTTTTTAGGATTTATTCTGTTAATAAATGAACATTTTAGCCTGAAAGGAAATTAATAGTTAAGAGTGATGCTAATTAATACTGTCATCATGTTTTTACCAGCAGGGGAGGAGTGATCAGCAATGTGTTTGTGATTTGATAATTTTCAAAATAGACTTTTGGATGGTAATTACTGGTGTCATCTGAAGGTCAGTCTGTTCTAATCAATTACAGAACACAACTGCCGCCCCACCATTAGCCATGCTTATGATGTCAATGCTTAAGACCTCCAATGCTGAACTCTGTGGGCCAGATTTACGTACATGAAACTTGCAGCCAAAAATGCAGGTGGATGAGAGTATATTAGTGTGGTCACTGTCTGCCGGAAATCAACGCCAACGCAGCTCATTATGCAATCAATGAATGGGTCTGCCTACTAATCGCATTTTACGAAGGAAGCAGATCTTAAGCGCCGCAGTTGAAACTCTTGAAACTGTTTTGTGCATTGAATATCTTTGCTGCATGTGGTGATGTCCATTCTGGTGCATTGCATTACATTACATTACAAGCATTTGGCAGATACTCCTAACCAGAGCAATGTACAACAAAGTGCATAACCAGGGACAAGTGTGCTGAAAACCCTAGTGGGAAGTACAGTTCCATTTGCCGGAAGTGCCCACATTGGCTCAGGCAGTAAGAGCAATCGTCTGGCAGTCGGAGGGTTTGCCGGTTCGATCCTGCCCTGGGTGTGTCAAAGTATCCCTGAGCAAGACACCTAACCCCCAAATGCTCTTGATGAGCTGGTTGGTGCCTTGCTTAGCAGCCAATCGCCGTTGGTGTGTCAGTGTGTGTATGAATGGATGAATGAGACGCATCAATTGTGCAGCATTTTGGATAAAGGTGCTGCATAAATTCCAACCATTTACCATTTTACATAGATAAGAAATTGAACCCTGTAGATGAATCTGATGAGACTAAACCAACCAAGAATCAACTATAAAACAGTTGTGGCAAATACAAAGCTAGCAATAATGAAATAAGTATACACAAGCATGATAATTACAATAAACAGCTTACATGGCTAATTAGAAATTACAGGAAGGTCGGAAGGCAAGGGGTGCAAATCCATCTCAGGACAAAATGTGTAGATATTTGAGCTGTGGCAGAAATGGGAGATATAACGTTGCAGTGAGCTTGACTGTTGCTGGGATAGAGCGGGAACGTTGTGCGTGCGGTTCCAGGACATCTTTTATTTCTCCCCGAAGCGTAATTATTTGTATGGCTGGGTGTTTGTCACGGAAGCCGGGGGGGAAATTTTCTCTTTTTTGGCACTTCCGTGTCTTTCCCTGTTTCTTTTCTGTGATTGTTTTGGAGGATAACTAATCAAAACAAATACACAACCCCGTTTTTATTATTTCAGTAATGCAATTTGAGGATGCTCTGTTTCTAACAAAGTTCCGTTAAAGGCGAAAAGCATTTACTTATATTTGTACTGGCAACACTGATTTTTTGAAACTTCAACCGCTGAATAAGAACAGTGTTTACGACAGGCCACACAATGCCTCTGATGTAAAAATGTTTTGTGACTTGTTACTACAGTTGAGCATGTTATTTCAGTCATTGGTATTGGCAAATGTAATACATTATTTAGTAAATATTTTCCGTGATAAACACTGTGACCCAGCTTGACAGCAATAATTAACGAATTAGATGACACACAAAATCGTCACAAAAGGCTTAGTACATCTGGGCCTATGTGCACATCAATATGGTGGCAGTACATTGCCTCCCACTGCCTTCTCGCCACCCGTGCCTCCATTGTTTTTGTTTTTATAGTATTTTTAGTATATTATTATTATTATTATTATTATTATTATTATTATTATTATTAGTCAGAGCTCAGAGTATTGATTCCTCTGACTTCCTAAACATACACCTACACACGTACGACGCTGATGAATATTTATGCTGGATATCTGCCCCAGGGAAATGTAAGAAGGGGACTGAAAGACTGTTTTGATGGCAGCGGAAGTGTGTATGCGTGTGTGTGGGGATGGGGGGGGTCTGACCACACACAACCTGCCCACCACTCTCATTGATCAGGATTAGGCCTGCGGTCGTCATGGCGACCCTTTGATTGATCAGGGTCGGCTTAAAGCGCAGGTGTCTGCATACTGTAATTAGAGGAAGGCTCCAAGGAATATTATTCCAGAAATAATATATCCTTTAACCATGTACTAGGAGTAGGGCTAATGTGCCCAGAGCTGTGATTTGGCCTTTCAATAATAAATTAAAAGTTGCGAGCACCAGTACATCTGTGAAATGTATAAAAAATCTATCAGGAAAGAGAAACATACTTCACCAGCAGGGTAAAACCATGACTTATTTCTTTGTCATTATTCAATAAGGCCATTAGATGTTTGAATTAGCAATGATTTTTCGGTTGTCATTAGTAATGAAAAATAAATTGACTCAAGCTGAATGGCAGATGATTGAAGAAGGTTTTATAATTTACTGTGTGTCGCCCGTTAGCACTATTTTACTTGATTGCATAAAGAATTCACAGCACTGGGTACTTCATCATAATAATAATAATAATAATAATAATAATAATAATAATAATTTTAATGACTACAAGGAAGTCAACAAAGTCTTTTTTACCAGGTCTGCTTTTTCCCCTCATAATTATAATGATTTCATGTGAAGTGCACAAAATTAATGCTTGCCCATGAGATGCAATTGGATAATCAGAGAATGAATCAACCTGCCAATGGTATTGACATTCATCAAAACACTCTAAACCAGGTCGAGATGATTATCAGACAAAGTTCACTGTTTCCCTAGCCACCACTCTGAATGTATTCATGTTAATGAGTTATTATGGCTGAGCTAACATCTTTAATGCTTAAAGGCCTGTAATATACGCGTATGTCCACGTACTTGCGTGTGTGTAAACCTTACTTTACATAGCATTCTTTTAAAATTATTATTATCAACATTATTATTTACTTTACGTAACATTATTTCCCCTTTCCTCACCTCAGCATGGACAAGGCCATTCACTAGGTGCAGCTGGATATTAATTAGAAGCCATTTTGAATAATATAGTGCCTTTCATTTAATGGACACATACAGTATGGACCCGTTTGGGTCAGCTCTGTAGAGAGAGGCCTTAGCTAATGGCATTCATGGTGAGTGCATTTACTGCTCAGAAGTTCCCTTGTGTGACCTTTCTAAGCAAATGCTCATTTCCACTTCTCTCTGAGTTGTGTATTTTTTTTACATGGGTATTATTTTGGGGTGGGGTTGTCCAAAAAGCTCCCCTGCTGAAAAAAAAGCTTAAGCTAGGTTTTGAAACAGTTGGTAGCTGATCATTTCAAGCTGGTCATAGCTGGATTTTACAGAAGGGTCACCGGTCCTTGCTGTACTGCTTCCTCATTACGGCTGCCATTGACGTCCCGCCCTTATTTTAGCGTGTATAACTCACCTTCTCTACCTCGCTGAGCAATCGGGAGAAACATGTGAGGTGTGAAATAATCACAGCATGAGCCCTCTCACATTTCTTAAAAAAAAAAAAAAAAAACGCCTTTCAAAGAGCGTCTGTGACAGACTGTCTGCGATGTCAGTTTCTCTGACACACAAAAGCCCACACGCTCTAAAAAGAAGCTTTCACACCACAGTCCTTTTTTTTTGGGCCAGTATCGAAAGTTGTCTCCTGAAAGTGACAGACAAAAAAAGATACAAACGACTGGTTTCTGAAGACTTCTGGAGGTTTTACGGGTAAAAGTCTTCATATTTTAGATGTGACTGCATCTTCGGCTCACCAGAAGCTTGACATTTTAATTGACATAAAAATGTCTATGACTCTCTCTTGAGTGTGGGTACTCATTTGCATTCACAGCTGAAGCTGAGTATCTCTTCAATAAGGATAAACTCTATACTGGGCTCACCAAGCTGTCCTCCACAGGGGATGTATGGCTGTCAATCATTATTGGGATAAGAAAATATCGCCTCAAGTGGGGTATGGAATCCATTGCACATTCCTAACATGATATCACAGGTAACAGCTGGATACACAGGGAAGGATTTTTATCTTTAAAATGAGGAAGAAAAGATCAATACACAGGAATGTGTTTACACGTCACGGGTATCATGGAAGCCACCTGTGGACATACACTTCTATGCCATTGGATTTCTGTTCAAGTCAAATGATGCTCTCTCCTACCTGTTAGTGCACAGACCGATTCTCTCCCATCACATTAGAACGCTGTTCTGATATCTTATAAGTCTAGTTTGATTCTGTTTGATTTGCGTTATTATGAAAAAAAATCACATGACATTTATTTACCTGATGCTTTTATCCAAAGCGACTGACAGTTGATTAGACTAGGCAGGGGACAATCCCCCCTGGAGCAATGTAGAGTTGCAGTAAGGGCCTTGCTCAAGGGCCCAACGGCTGTGCGGATCTTATTGTGGCTACACCGGGGCTTCAGCCACCCGCCTTCCCAGTCCCAGTCCTGTATCATAGCCACTGGACCACAGGCTCCCCTGACAATAAATACATGAATAAATAAATAAATACATGAATGATGACTGCATAAAAAGATAATTTGACACTTCAGTGGCCTCCCAGGAAAGTCTTCCACATTCTGCTGTGCATATGTACCTGTCAAACCCCCAGCCTCCGTGATCAAAAAAGCTGTTTTGTAGTAGAACGGGCTTCTTGTTCTTGACGATGAGTGCACTTGACCTGAGAAGAGACACCCTCATGCCGGCCTGTCACTCTCACTGACTCTGATAGGGACAGTCTGATTACTCGCAGTCTTATGACTGATCGTGACATTGCAGCCAAGGAGAACCCATTTTCAGTCCTGCACGCTTTGAATGATAACTGGGACTGTTTTCGTACAGACAGAACTGCCAAAATGTGTGTGTGTGTGTGTGTGTCTGTGTGTGAGTGTGTGTGTGTGTGTGTGTGTGTGAGTGAGTGTGTGTGTGTGAGAGTGTGTGTGTGTGTGTGTGTGCAAATTATGTTTATTCTCCAGAGACGAGATGTATCTTTAGTTGGATAATTCTACCAATTCTCATAAAATAAGTTAATTATGTTCCCTTGTTTTGACAGTTGTAGACTGCTTGTTGTTTCTTGATGGGAATACCTTAGGCATCTTAGGCGTTACGGCGGTGGACAATGAACTAATTAAGAAAAAACCATAGTAAATGTAATAATAATAATAATATATTTATTATTAATTGTGCAGTCATAATGCAGAATTCACTATAATAAAACTAAGGGAGCCTTTTCGTAAAAACATTGCAGTTCTCTTGGGCTGCTTCAAGCCATTCACATTGGACTTGCCCATAATATCAATAGTATAACCCAAATTAAGTACTCAACATATCATGCAAACGCATGCTCTTTGTCAATACAGTATGTCACCTAAGCCCCGTGTATTATTTGGTGGAACAATTAGCATAACAAGGCCAGTGTCCGAATCACAACTAGTGCCACTTTTCAAGTTTCGCTGGTGCTGTTACTGAGAATGTTCTAGACTTTCTCACCTGTGTCACTCCCCCATTCATCCCCCTCCCACCAATCCCCAGCACCCGATAGGGACCGTCCACAAACACGGGGGGGTTGAGCTCCGATGAGTTGCGCTCTCCGCTCGCTTTGGAAAGAGCACGTGTCCCATCACTGGAAGTGGAGACACAATCCCATCGGAAATGAAGTCCTGTCAGATTCGCTCACTGTTATGAAGAAAACATATGAAGAAAACATCACCTAATTTTAAGCTGTACACGATATACACGCCTGTATCCCCAGAGCGAGCAGTAAATCACATGTACTGTAAATATGAACAGAACTACAGTACACGTCTCAGCTGCAGAAACTATTCTACTTCGGCTACCTGCGCTTGGTGTGATAAAATAGCCGTACATTTTTAAACGGCGTGAATAATGTGTTTTTTATATGCTATTTCAAGTTATGGCAATTCAACATGAGCAAGGGACATAGGTTATAATTACAGACTGTAAGAGGTCAATTTTGTCACTGATATCTGGACATATGGAATTTATTTATTTTTAGCCCACAGTGATTCATTCAGGCATGAATGGCTTACCAGGTCTCGAAGGCTAGACATAGTGCGGGGTGTTCTCTGTGCTGTAGGCAGAATTATGTGTCTATGTGGGCTGAATGGTCTGTTCTTTTATAGGCTATAATAGGCTATGGCCTCCTAAAACTGTAGGCTTACTGCTTTATTATTAAGAACTGCATTTTCTGAGCTTTTCTTGTGTTGAAATGAACAATTCGCCCCATATTGTGTCACAAACTGTGTTCGTCTGTCAATGAAGTCTTTAAACCACCCCCACAATGCATGATGCCCATATTCAGGGATTAACATAGTAAAAAATACACAGTAAGTGAAATAATGACTGTCCCATGCCACGTGCCAGCACTGCGAGGGTAGGATAGCTGCACTTTGGGAGATATCATTGTGGTTTCCACTGAATTCTGCTGAGAGCTATGGAGTGTGATTTAAACAAGTAAAACTAAAAAATAAAAGCATTCTTTCCCGATAAACAGTAACAAACTAAAGTAAAAATAAATCAATGGTCTCTGACAATTACTGCGGGAAAGATTCAGTATGTGTGCCAACCAGTAGGCATTGGCCCAGATTGCTCCAGATTGCACAAAATGGCTGAATCAAAATGACTGGTGGGCCAGATCCCACCGGGCGATCCTGAAGTTGGTGTCCATCATTGTGTGGAACCATCGGACAGGGCCAATAAATGGCCTCTCCAGGAAGTCAACACAGCCCTGTGTATGGCAAGACATTCTTTCTCAGTGATATTTAGATCAAATACCGTTTACTAACACACTGTTGTGTTCATTTAAAAACTGTAGCATGCAATTTATATGAAGTGGCAGTACAGGAACATCTTGCTAACTTCCTGTACTTGGATTATTAACCTCTTAAAATTAATGGTGTTGGCCGCGGTGGCGCAACAGGCTAAGACGTAGCAGACTTGTGGTTGCAGTTCACTGCAGTTGCACACCGGGGACCGGGGTTCGATTCCCAGTCCTGCCAAAAGCCAAGTCTGGACGTGGAGCAGCATAATTGGCTCACTGCTCCAGAGAGAGGGACTTGGCAGGGTTAGTAGATCGCCGCACAACAAGCACCTCGGGCGCCTTGGAATCACAGAAGACGAGCAGGAGACGAGACGGCTTAAAGAAGGCGTGTCGCTCTCCTTCGGGCCTCTGAGGGACGGGGTGCGGGCGGTGTATCTAATACTAGCTCTAATTGAATCAGACGGGGTACAATTGGCTACCAAATTGAGAGAAAAAGGGAAGAAAATTCGAAAATAAAACAACGGAAATAATGGAACATGGCAATTAAGTGCAAGGTTGTTAATCAAATCTGTCATGACTATCTAAAATAAAATAAATTAAAATAATTGATAATTGATGTTGATGCTGCTTCTGTGCATCATTAAATTAAATCAAACAGAGTTTACAGTTTGACTATAGTTCTCTCAGATACATTGGAGACCTGTGCTAGGATGATATTTTTGCTAGTTTTATCTGGCACTGTAAGCTGTTTATTGTTCACATGGAAGTGTATGTCATTCCATTGCATTGTGCTGTATAAAAACAGTTTTTAAATATAATTATATTCCATTAATCAGATTAATCAAATTGGCCCTAGTCCTTATCTTTGTTGTACTCTTAGTGCTTGAAATTGTACCTCTGGGGTCCTTGGTTATGGGTATGCACTTTGCATGTTGCTCTGGATCTCAGCGTCTGCTAAATGTCTGTAATGTATCATAATGTATGAATGGCTTCATTATCAATAATTGATATTCATGGTAACTTTGTTGCCACAGGACTGTTTTTTGACATGTTCAGTCCAGATCACTGATATATGTCACATCTGTGCCCTTTTGCCATTGTGTTTTCTGTCTCTCTTGCGTTTTGCCTTTTATTACCCTCTGTGCTTTCCGTAGTCTGTCTTTCTGTCCATTCATCCCCAATCACCTGTTTCACCTGCTCTCCATATCGTGTCTCTGCCTCACCCCCCTCATATATATTTCCTTCTTGTCATTCTGTCATGTCTCTCACCTGTTTCTCCTTGTCTGTTAATCAGTGTTTTATTTAAGCCTGTCTTTTTCAGTTCTTGTTGCCAGTTTGTCTTTTCCAGTATCCGAGTCTCCCCCCCCCGTTCATGCCTTTGCCCCGGTTCTAGCCTCCACTTCCCCGTGCCTTCACCTTCATCTTTATCTGCCCTATTTTGATTCCTGTTTTTGAAATTGTTTTTTATCTCTGCCTGGTTTTGGTTCCTCTGTCAGCTTGTGTTGCTTTAACAGCTTCATTACACAGAAACTGATTTAGGACATGCCTCTTTTTGATCTGTGCTAGTGCTTCCTCCAGTTCTTTAAATCTCTTATGTCACACTAAAGTGCTTTCACTTTCATGAAAACTCTCTCCACATTCCTCACCGGCAGCCTTGTGATGGGTCTTTGCACTTATTTTATCTTTCAGTAAACAGCATTCACTGGCAGTAGTGGGAAAGAGAGTGGGAGAGAGAGACCTGAATGTTCCATGTCGCTAAACGCTGCAGTAGTTTGTAATAGTAACTATAAATAGTAGCTATATAGAAAACAGTTTTTCTATCATATACTACCCTAATACAACTTTACTTTTACTTTTTCTGTTTCAGATGTGCAAAAATGCCTTCGGTCTTGCCATTAAAATTCTATTCTCAGCATACTTTGATTTGATTGATTGTCAAGACCAAGTTTTGTTTTCCGAGAACTAATGCCGCTGGTTATTTGAGTAAACTAAGGGATTGAGTAGTCCAATTTTGTCCATTTGTCCCAAAATTAAATGCAGATGTTCTTTTCTTTACATGTCCAGTAGTTACTGCCAAGATTTCAGCAGGCATCTGTTTGCGAAAAAAATAATGAATGCCTGCATTCACTTGTAAATCAGACATAAGGATGAATAAAATCCAGTTCTTAATGTAGTTATATTTAGTTGGTACGTAAGTGCTGTCCTGAAAGCAATATGTTCACTGGGTTCCAGCTCATTTCCTCTCAATAACATAATAAATACTTAATGAATTTTTTTTTTCTTTTTTTTTTTTTTACAGTTTGTGAGCTCCCCAGCTGGCCAGCTTGCACAGCTGGCTGAGAGGCACAGAGAGTCTGGGAGCCCCACGTTCAGAAAGGGAGATATCGCAAGAAACGATGAAACGCTCCTTCTGATAACTGAAAAAGAAGATTCCGGCACGCCGCCCATGGCAGGAGGGGCCTCAAAAACAGCCTCCTTCAACCCAGCACAAGGGAAAAGGCAGGTTCGTGAGACTCACATTTAGGTGGTTCCAGGGTGAGGACAGAGCAGTGGTGAGATGGGCAAACCTCTTTATTTTATCTAAGAGTTTTTTTGATGAGATGTTTATAGCGAAGGGTTAAAAACCCATGCAGTGTTCCCACTCATTTCTGAGACTAATTACACCTACGTACATATACAGTATGTGTACAAATGTGATTTTGGTCACTTTTGATGATTTGCAGAGAAAACAAAATGACCAAAGAGGACCTTATTTCAGAGGTAGAGCTACTGGAGGTGGATCCATGAAAAAAATCTGCTTAACCACAAACTGAGCTGAGAACATATTGAACATTTGATATGCATTTTACACATTTTTATTTACCTTTCAATTTAGGGTAAAGAAACAGTGCTTAGCACATGAGAATACATCAACAGTTTACTGTCAGCCGTGGAAGCACAGACTGAGAATGCAAACACCTTCATAAGAGCACTGTCAACAGAACAGACTAGCAGGAGACACCGCTTCAAAATGTTTCATGACTAATGGCTTTTCAGCCTCAAGACAAAACAACACAGACACAAACAGATTTACAATGAGCTGAAGACTCAATTGGTACTATAGATGTGTTATAATTACTTCCTAATATAAAAAACATAAAAAGTAAATATATTGTACAGTTACTGCACATGTCTAATGACTCCCTTCAACAATGTTCAAAAGCTAGAGCTTTAGTTGGGGTAGCACAGAAACCAGTTTGATATGGATAGCAGGTTGTTCTGTTGCTTCCCAACACTGTGTGTGTACATATGCTGTCTAATGCTGTTTCATAGTCACACGTAGACTTTGTTAAAAATTGCTACGCTATTTATATATATATTTTTTGTCTTTGCTAGCTGTGACCAACATGAACATTTTGCCTTTATGTGAATAGCCTGCTTTGAAAAAGATGTTTTAGTGAATTGGCTCTAAAACAGAAAAGCATTTTGCTGACAAAAAGCCTTCTATCAGCGGTCAGTTATTACTCTTTATATATCTGTCCCTCAGGAGCATACCGTATACTAACAGCATGTCATTTTCTAAAGAAAAATGTAGAGTTTTATCCAGTACTAATGGATTCTTGAGTGTGTCACATGTACTAAACACTTTCAAATTACATTAAAAGATTATTCCAGGTGTAATTAACTTTTGAAACTATAGTTAATTTCCAAATTGAATGTGCGAGTACTTAATAATGTAATATACTACATATTAGCATATCCAAATATTTTTGGATGGCGTATCAAACTCATCCAAATCATCTGATTTAAAAAAATTATTATAGTCAGTATTTATGTAGAATGTAAAACACAGTTGCCTTGTTGAATAATACTGTTTTTGATTTTGGAAAAGGAAAGGTACCTGCAAACACCCTGACCTGAACTCAGCAAACATTTTGTCATTAATTTTGACTTTGATCAGTTCTTACCACTGAATGCCATTGTGAAAATGAAGGACAAATGAATCCATGTCTCTGAGCCATGGACTTTACTTTTTCATTTTAAAATCACAAAATCACTGATGTACACACTGGCTAAAACCCACACAGAAACATATTTCTCAATACAGAAATATAGAATAAGGATGAATAATTATTTGAGTGTGGTACATCAAAATAATTTAAAAGTGTTCATTTTTCCAATATCACGTTCTTATCAGTGTGAATATAAACTGTAAAATAAAGCAGTTTATTGTATGTCTGACCTTCCACAAAGAAAACCCATCAATAAAGCTACATTGATATTATTGCATAAATAAGCTGTCTATCGTGTTGGAGGCAGTTATGTTGGATGAGATAATTATCTGCCACTGTGTTAAATGCAAATAACTAACCAATGCTTGATTTACTGCATATTTATAATTTGAATTTTGAATACTGTAGTTTGATTCTGTAGAACATATCATTATCTATTATGTAACTGTATTCAATTAATTAAGGACACGTCATGTTGAAGGACACATAAATTGGCTTTTGAATAAAACCATCTTGTCTGCTGATCTTTTGTACTGGCTAAGACGCCTAAAGGGTATTAATATTTTAGATTTGCATGTGAATTGACAAAGTTAAGGTTGGAGAAAAAAAAGTATAGAATTCATATTATGAGGAATGATTAATATCTGAAAATATATATATCAGAGGCCAATGAATAATTCAGGTAAGTAACATTTCATTCTTATTTTTATTAACCTTCTTCAAATATTACCTTAAGACATAGAAATATACACTATTTGCAATGCAACTATGACAACCACTGCCCTTAATGTCAGCCCTCTATAAATTCTAATTTCTGCATCAGAGTAGGTAAGGCATCACTGTCTGCTCTAAATATGACCGGTATTGGACAACGTGGCATAGATTTGGATGTACCTCCATTCTGTACCCTTACGTGCTGAGGTAAAACACACACACACACACACACACACACACTCGTACACAATGTCTTACTATTCATTAAACCGTGTCTATTGCTCGGAGCTCTATGGCTCTATGGGCTCCAGCATTGCTTATTCCAGTCTACTCTCTGTGAAATCTGGTTAAGGAGTCCTATTACAGAACACAAAAACTGTATTACATATCATTCTTTGATTTTCTGACGGTTCCAGTCAGCTGGGATGACAACATCTCATTACACAACACAAAGTCTCTCCCTCAGTCTCCTTCCTATTCCACACCTGCTTATTTTGTAGTTTTTAGCAAAGAGTATTTCCTATTTCTTGATGTCCCCTAGCCAATTAAATAGAACCTCTAGAATAGACTTGTGAACACGTTTTCATTCCACAAATTTATTCCAATGAATACTGTGAATCACTGCTTAAAACATCTTAAATGGTATATTCAGGTACCTAGTTTTTGTTATTATTTGAGAAGGATGTCGTGCATCATCAGACAAGGTACTCTAATTTCATTCTTCAGGTTAAAATGCAAGCCATTACCGAGGCTTCAAATGCTTTATTTAATGGAGAATACTATTTGTTCTCCATTGTTGTATTGTATGTGGATGTGCAGTGTTCTAAGCTTATATGAATTAGTATTACACTATTTTCCTCTCTGTGTGATTATGAGTCCACAGCAGGAAACATACATTTATTAGAATTAGAAGTATCCCAGGTTGACACTATGTGTAACACTTTGTAGTTTAATAAGTTTGAAGTGAGCCTAATCTGATATTTTATTTCAAACCTCTTTTTTCCCCACACTTCGAAATGACTTTATGCATCATCGCTTCATAGTGATTCCACTGATGATCCATAATGAGATTAAAAGTTCTTCCTTCTGAGAAAGAAGTAATCTAAAACTAACTAAGAGGCAAAGTGTTCCTCTAGGCACAGCCAGGCTGATGCCACATACTTACATTATCTTATTTTATTTGGAAATAGTCAATTCATTATGCAACATTTCCTTCTGATTGAAATGAGCTGTTGCCAAAATGAAGGATTAAAAGAAAATGGGGGTCAGAAATTCTCAGCTTTTTGACACGTCCCAAATTGACTATGCCATATCACCGAAGTCAAGGAAGTTATATGTATAGCTGTCACTCAAAAATACCTGAACAGAAAATTTATATTAAAAATGACTAAAGCTTCAGAATATAACATGTCTCTCCTTCCACTTTCCTCCAGTTTTTTTCCCCACAAGAAAGCCCTGCCCCAGCTAGCCTGCCAAAATTAGAAAAGTGTATACAGTAAAGCTATTAACTTTGGTGAAATGTGCTTTGCGGACTCAAAAGCAAAAGACTCAAAACATGCTGTGTCATTGACTTTATCATTTCAATGGTCATTCATTCAAGGGTCTGCTTCCCTGCCTGCTCCAAAACACCATTGACTGCACAAGCCCAGTAGAATAGCACCGACAGATATGTTTTCAGGGCAAAAATTCTCATCAGTCCTTGGCCATCTTATCATGTTAACAAATAATTATTCCCAATTTGAAAAAGATTACAGTTGCAACAGTCATTCAGTTTTACCCTTTTTCACCTCGCTATGTGACATTTGATTGGCCTTTCACTAAGTTTAGAATGCTAAAATATCAATGGTAGCAGTTCGGCCTGCATGAATGCAGACGGCACATGAGATTGCACAAAGAATACAAATCAAGGTAGAAATAAATAAAGTATGAATTGTTGAATTGTGCCCTCTGTTTATAAACCATTCTACACTCTCTGCTAAACAGCAGCTGGGGAAATGAAGCTTGACTCAGGTTTCCATCTGCACTTCTGTTGGTTTTACCAGGCTGAGTGACTGCCACATGGGTTCTAGAACCAGGAGGAGGAAAAGTTTTCAAAACATTTTCTTATAATGTTTTGTCAACATTCACACCTGCTGATGTTTGCTATGCCGCTGACTATATACTGCCGCTGCAGTATTAGAACAGTCTGAGAAGATGGAGGACATTGTAAATATCACATTCACTCTACAGACTTTAGCCCCCGTGATATTTCATTGAGTAAAGGTTGAAGGGCCAAGGAATGACAGGACGCAATGTCAGTACATGCATTTACATACAAACATGTATCTATGTTTATTTGTTTTCATGTCGGACTGCGTTTTGGTCCATGCTGTTATGTATCATGCTTTTTAAAACACATATTAAACATAGTACAGTACTGTGTTACGCCAACAACATTTATTGAATAAGAAATCATTTATATTTTTATAAATGACATAGACATTTATCATCATATATTTGTGTCATCTTCCATTGATATAAATGTGATGGCAGAACGAAATAAAATTCTCCTAAAATTGGTTTCATCACTCATAAATAAACTTTCCAATATCTTTATTGATTCACATTTTTGGTCAGTACTCATGAGATAAATCTGATCAGTACTTTTCTGAATGTGTAAAACAAACCTAATGCTTTTATAGAAAGTTCAAGGCAACACAGCTCAAACTATTTACCAAGAGTAAGCGGGTTAAAATAACTTTTTACTTAATTTTACGTATCTCCTTGCATGCAACATGACTGGGACAACTTTTTTCTGAAACTTTCAGCTTAAAGGTGTAAAGTTTTTAAAAGGTTTAATACCACCAAATAATGACTGATGCAGTAATCATTTTTCAATTTCCCCACTCTCTGGTTCGGACTGTGAGCGTAACGGCTGCCAAGTTGAAGCAGTAACGGCACCAGCGCAGCGGAGAGGCCGACTGGACCTGTCTGCCAACGGCCTCCAGCTCATGGCCTGTCTGAGAATATGCACCCTGAGAAACAGTTCATGGCAACACTTTATCCTAGTTCTTAGCACTGGCACATACATAGAAAATATACTTGGTTTGGAAAAATCCATGTAAAACGATTAAGTCTCACCTTCTTTTGATATCGCATTTGACAGTTCGTGCAGATACTTCTCATAATACGCTTGTTTTTAACGGGAAAGAAATGGGGAGATCTGATTGGCATTAATGAAAACAACCCCACCACACACCCACAGTTAATTTGCTCTTATCAAACCAGCCTCTTTTACAACTGTGCCGCAGTCGCGCTAAAGCCTGGAGTCACCAAATAACCGAAATTGATCCTAATTGGCCGCCCGCCTTACGTTACTGCTAACGTTTGACAACTGTACCCTGACTGCGAAAACAGTACCAAATGTATTTGTTCATTGTGTGAACGCAACCTGTTACAGTACGTCCCTGTGGATGCCTCCGTTGCCCTGGCCCTAGCATCTGTTTCCGGCAGAAGAGCCCAGACATGTCTCTTTGGGAGTGAATTCGTGTATAATCACACTGCAACATGCGCCCCAAAGCAGAGCCGGAAAGGTTTCTGTTGAATATGCATTTGAAGCGAATCCCAAAAGATGATGTGCAGCGCAAGCACTGATGTTGATGAAATAGCAGCTGGCCTTTATGCACTTGATTCAAAGTGATTATAGTTTTAATGAAGAAAAGAAAACGCGTTATCCGCTCCAAAGAGATTTCCCAACACTTAATTTCAAAGGTTATTGAATGGGGCCCGATGCTGCAACCACATCCTTCTGCTTCTTATTAAAACATGAGAAAAGAAAACAAATTCAGGGTGATTATCAGATAAAAGGTACATTATAGCTGCCTAAAAATGACAAACATATTATGGGTGATTATCAGACAAAAGGTACAGTATAGCCGCTATATCTCAATGACCACCAGTGATTTGTCATTGTGCTAGGCAGGAATTGGCAGTAATTGCATAACACACTTAATGGAACGTAAAAAACGTTTTTAAAAAAATACAGTAAAGGCACAGTGCCCTTAATGTGTTAATAATGTGATATTTCTTTTTTCCCATGTAAATGTAACATTTTTACATGTGAATGAAAATTCACATGGATGCTTGAAATTTAATCACATGGATGCTTGGATTGTCTTTATAGTTCATGTGCACTTTTCACATGTTGGGTTTTCAACATGTGGTTGTACCACATGTTCACCACAGGATGTTTGCCAAACAATGTGACTATGAATCACTAGTTTTGCTCTGTATCTTTCCAACCTGATATAGGGAGCTACCTGTAGCCTAGTGCTTGACTGCCACCTGCAAGGTTGGTGGTTCTATCCCCCGTGTGCTTGTAATGAGATTTGCACGGCTGTTACGCCCTTATCCCAACATTGCTCCTGGGTGGATTGTCCCCTGCTTAGTCTAATCAAGTGTAAGTCACGTTGTGTAAACGTTTTAGTTATGTAATGTAATGCTATAATTTTCCCCATTAGTGTTTCATTATTGTGTTTTTATTAATGTCATTATTGTGATGATTCATGATTTTGTTTTCGCACTCTGGTGCTCACAGTTGGGTGTCCCCCCGGGAATTCACCACAGTGGTGTTAATGAAATTGAAAGGCCCTCTCAGCTCTCATCCCACAGGGATTATACCCCCTTGTAATCCCACAGCGAATTCACCAGAGCTATTTCACTGGGTACAGTACACGGTGCCCGTCCGCATTACTATTCATGCCACTTCTATTTTTCAGTGTGCAGTAAAGCTTGTCGACAAGTTGTCATTGTTGTAACCTGTTGTTAATTTACATGATGACACTGCGTGACTGCCAGCGACGGTTAGTGCTGCCAAACCATCTCTTATTTTACGCTGTTATTTTTCTTAAAGATATATCCGCACAAAGGGTCCTGTTTTGGTCACAACGCGAATGCAAATGCCCCTGGGTGGAAGTGAAATTGCTAGTTTTGTCTCACACAAACAGAATATTTGTCCCCTGTGACAGCCCATGTATTCTATTGATGAAAAGGAACTAGGTATTTTCCGCTGTGAGCTGTCGTGCATTTCAAACGGTTCTATCCATTGTGCTGTTCTATGCCATCTCATGCATATTTCTCAGGTGTTCAGATAAACTTTTATTCCTAACAGCTGGTAGAGGGCCGTCTGAGTAGAAAAATACTTTGTCCCTCATCATTTTAGTTCCCTGATGCAGGTCTGTGCCTCTTCTATCAAACCCAAAATTAACCATTGCTGCAGTCTTAGATTGCATCAGATTGTAAAATAAAATGAATGTATTTGCATATGTCCACCAATCTGGCATCACACCATTGACACATGCGTATGCATTAATGATAATCTGTTTTTTTCATCGTGTTTCACAAAATAACGCTCAATGCCAACGCACCAGTTTAATGGTATGACCCATACAGTAAATGCAGGATAATCCTGGCTTTAGGCGGATTTCTGGGTAAATGGATGCTTCAGTGTGACTGCCCTACCTCATTTTATGTCACCTGGTACAAAAGGTTTTCTGCTCAACTAGAGTAAGCACCATTAGTCTGCCCCAGTTAATAGTCCAGCCAATAATTCCTAGTTTGTTCATATTGCCATAATGCAGACACATCTGTGTTAAAATAATAGTTTCGATTTGACTGCATCACAGCAAATTTGATGCCCAGCAAAACATGGAACTGTACCGTCTGTGTTTTATTTAATCTGTTCGATCTACTTTGAGCACCTGAATCAATATGCTAACATTTGTAAGAAAAACAGGAAGGTCTCTGGAACTTGATGAAAATGATGTCTATTTACAGGAAAGGCAGCTGTGAGAAATACATGAGACGTATTCTGACAGGCCGTCTCGTACTGGCCACCGTGGTGTGACAGAATTAGCACGTCCGTTAACTCCTGATCTCTCCATCCCGGCAGCTATTCTACCATTGTACAGACTGATTATAATACTGATAAGATCCAGGGAATTTGCGGCCAGCAGCCATATTGGCATCAGAGACAGATTACTTGCACATTCATTATGGGGAATAATGTGCGTATAATAATGGTGGCCAGTTTATGATGACAGTGCCTGCCAAGTCCAGTTATTTTCAGACAGGCCATGGCAGTAAAGGCACAATATATCTTTCACATTAATGTAAAATAATCAACTTTTTAAACTCCATGTGTCCAATGCAAATTCAATTATTGACTTGTTATATTATATTATAAATGATATTATGTTATGAAAATGATTAAATTAAGTAATTTTAAGTTAGTAAAACCTTCCAATCCTACCTGCTGTCTGCCTGGCTCATGGGTGGTGTAATGAGATTGCCATGCAGTCAGAACAGCAGAGATGTCGGCCATCTTGCGACACTCCTCTTTGGCACTTTAACAGGCCCTAACTCAATGGAACCTCTTTTTCCCTGGTTAATTAACTTCTCTTCATTTTTGTTTCATGTTTATAGGATGGCTGTCAGCACTCCTTGCGATTATCCTTCTTTCCACTATTTTCCCCGGTTGTCCAGAACGTTTTTGTGTGTGATGATATATTAGCTGAACGTTTCTGAAGACCTGCAGGCTTCACAATGGTTGGTATTAGGGGTAAAAATGATTTTAAGCAACAGAATACAATTGAAGAAACACAAAAAACATTTGTATAGTCACGTCATACCTACAGAGGATGTGCCACCTGATTGTTTTTCAGACATCTTGTAAATCTCACAATTTTCAGTTGGAACTATGCTGGAACTTTCCTATGACTCATCCTACCTGAAACTACCATTCCCAGAGAAAGTTAGGCCAACACAAAATAACATTTAATTGTGAATAAGATTAAATGTGCTCATATGCACAGTCTCTGAACAAAAGTAGGTGGTTGTTACCAGCACAATGTGTGTCTTTGCCTCAAATCACGCAATTATAATTCCACTTTTGCCTGAAAAAGCAATTTGGAAATGCCAGTCTTGGCCGGTGGTTTGTACACAACTGGCATCGATTGTTTTCATCATTCCAAAGAAGGCATGCATGCACCTGCCTCTCTTGTATTTAGTGGCAACACTCAGGACATTAATAACAAGCTGAAATCTACCTGACCTTATCATTTTAATGGCATGCTTTGCCAGTTACTGCCATTTTAATTTATTTTTGATTTTATTTTAGGTTATATACCATCATACACATCTCTCTGGGTACCTAACAAGTGGTTCTTACATTACATTATGATTATTATTATTATTATTATTATTATTATTATTATTATTATCATTCATTTGTCACAAGATAATTCATTTTGAATGTCATCTAACTTAAATAGTTGTGGCAGTTAAACAGCATAAATAGATCTCAATTAACTAAAGATGTCTGCTGTACGAAACTTTATTGAACCAAAGCCCAATCCTCATGTTTTCTCAGAGATAAAATACTCTGTCATGGTTTATTTTATTTTTTTAATACAAAGAATTGGGGTCGTAAAATCTTTACTTCACTCAGTTGCTTATTAAGTTGGATGTGTATTTGTTATGAATTGACAAAACAACTTTCAAACTTTAAGTTCGCTTCTTTTTTCTTTTTTCTCTGTTGGGATATGCAGTAATGACCATAGGTTAACTCTCATTGATTGACTGCTTCACAAACAAACAAACAAACAACAAACAAGGGCGAACAAAATTAAAGCTTGGGCCAGTTAAAAGGCAGGTTAAAATAAGATCCATAATTGTTTTATCTGTGATGATTATCATAGGAGTAGCCTCAGAAACTCTTGCAGCATCATGTTAATATGTATTAACATCCCACCTAATAACAGTTAATTTGCAAATAAATTTAATTCAAGAGTCAGGAGAGGCGCATAACAGCTTTGTTACATTTCTTTATTTCAATTATCAAGCATGGATATTTCTGCAAAATGCAGCTGCATCATTACGCTCTCTTGAACATTAAAAAAATCTTTAAAAAATCCATAAAGGCGGCACGGATGGTGCAGTGGGTAGCACTGACGCTTCACAGCAAGGAGGTCCTGGGTTCGAATCCCCGTCGGCCAGGGCCTCTCTGTGCAGAGTTTGCATGTTCTCCCCGTGTCTGCGTGGGTTTCCTCCGGGGTACTCCGGTTTCCTCCCACAGTCCAAAGACATGCAGGTTAGACTGATTGGAGAGTCTAAATTGCCTGTAGGTATGAGTGTGTGAGTGAATGATGTGTGTGCCCTGCGATGGACTGGCGACCTGTCCAGGGTGTATTCCTGCCTTTCGCCCAATGTATGCTGGGATAGGCTGGGATAAAGCTTAACTTTGAGGTTTTGTAGTTTTACACTCTCGTTTCGTAATGTGGCAGGCGAGACTAAAGCAGTGATCGCTCTCCTACCTCCTCAGCCTCTTTCATCAGGATCTCATTGTCTGAATAAAAAGTGAGCAATTTCCTCAACCATTACAATTATTATCCTTTCACTTTCACTCAATCCTCATCTTTTTAAAATCAAAATACTATGAGTGTTTTGTTCTTGATTAGCAACAAAAAAGTATAATATTTCTGCTTATATCAGTCTTGCTGGGTTGCATCGTACTGTAGCTATCAGAGTGTGTAAGAGCAGAAGTTGGGTCATAGTGCAGCTATCAGAGTGTGTAAGAGCAGAAGTTGGGTCATAGTGCAGCTATAAGAGTGTGTAAGAGCAGAAGTCGGGTCATAGTGCAGCTATAAGAGTGTGTAAGAGCAGAAGTCGGGTTATAGTGCAGCTATAAGAGTGTGTAAGAGCAGAAGTCGGGTCATAATGCAGCTATAAGAGTGTGTAAGAGCAGAAGTCGGGTCATAGTGCAGCTATAAGAGTGTGTAAGGGCACATGCTGTGTCATTGTGCAGCTATCAGCTTGTAATTATTCATGCGTATTGGGCATTAGCTGCATAAGAGAGGATTCCCTCTGTCTGTGGCCATTTCACAACAGGCAAATATTTCCATGGTCAGTGGTGTAGTGACATCATGGTTAGTGGTGTAGTGACATCATGGTCAGTGGTGTAGTGACATCATGGTCAGCGGTGTAGTGACATCATGGTCCACACTACTGGATTGTCACATTAGAATTTTTCTAACACCTTCTGTGACCAGTGAGGCACAAACCCAGCAGAAGCGCATGTACAGAAGCCCCATTATACAGCAAACATGTACCACTTCAGTCTCAGCAGGACGGTGTCAGCAGAACACAACCAGTATAACCTTTGCACACATTTCCTACACATGAAACCTTGTCAACACCACCGCAGGCCCCAGACATAAGCAGCAGTTCCTGAAACCCAGTGGCACTTTGTCAGTTTGCCAAAGTTTGGCAGTAATGAATTGCCTGAATTAATTAATAGTATTTCAAAATGTTATTTTTAAAACAGAGTCAGTTGTATTTTAACGATGTCCTGTGGGCATGTGTGGCATTTGGAAATTCATCCCCCAGATACCCTGACAGTGACTAATCAACTGTTTGACACATTTGACACATTTACTCCTGACAATGCAAAAAAAGTAAATTAAAACCATAACCTACAGTATGGAATATATTGCCATATTTTCTCAGCAGTCTCTGAATTCAGCAAAGCACCCCCCCTGCCATTACATGCTGTATCTTGGTTGTTATCATTTCAAGTCACAGATATTTTTTTGTACAGTCTATATACAGTATGATGCATAAAAAACAAATACAAATTCTGTACTGATGAATATGCTGGATGTGAGAATTTCACATATCCACTTCTTACCTCCTGTTGCTTGCCAAAATTGGCAATTAATTTTAACATTCCTAATATTAAAAATACCCTTTAAAATATTGGAAATTAGCATTACCTAAACCAGCATAGAGACGCAATTACTTCTGTGCAACCAAATTGCAAAACGCATATACACACACACACACACACGCGCGCGCGCACGCATTCATGCACATATGCACACACAAGAACCAGCAATTCTAGACCTCCCATCCATGAATGATCGCGAAACAGATTTGACTTGAACTAAGTTGCATACAGAGGAAAACGAAGACGTGACATTCCCTCGGTATAATAATAGCAGGACGTGGAGCTCACCCACCACTGCCAGTTTTAGCACTCGCTTGGGCACCTGGGGTGTTTCCTGGCAGCTGCACCGGACCGCTCGTCACACGTCAGTTGGGGTGGCACAGAAGCGATAGTTAAGCCAATTAAACAGACGGATGACTCGGCTCAGAGACTGACGCCGGGAAACACCCCTGCTCTGTGAAGTGACACCTTTAATGATCGCGGTGAGTCTGGACCTCGGTTAAATGCCCAATTTGAATAAATGTGTACTTCTTTAAGGCAAATAGTCAGTGTAATATCGACTTCGATTTTACATAATATTCCCCCAGACTACTTTTAACTGTAATAGAGTACATATTCTTACTGGACTGTCAGATTAGAATGTGCACTATGAATACCACTACAAAGAGATGAGATTTGTTTTTAAATTAAGCACACTGTCCACTGTAAATTAAAATGACATTATTTTTAATAGTGTAATGCAGGTTCAGTGTTGTTCGTTGATAAACGTGAGCTAGCGCCACTCCTTTTTAAACCCCGGTAGGACGGGAATTACAAGCTCCAATCTGAATACTTGGAGGAAGTGGAAACAAAAGTTAAACATTAAATAATAACCACAGCGTCAACCCTTTAACCTCACATCAGGAGATCAAGAGCTGTGAATGTACTTATTTAAAATGACAAATTACAATTCTGCACGAAACAAATTTCCTTGCAAAACACGAAGAACAAAAATACTTACTGGGGCCCATTCATGTTTAACAAAGATTATGTTTCTATATCTAAATAATTAATTTTCCTTTTGACATTAAAAAAAAAAAACTATGTATTGTAGGTTAAGTTTCCAATGCTGCTTAAATAGACTAATGCTGCTTAAGCCTAGTCCAAACAGTATTACATTCAGTATTTATGTGCTATCTTTCATTTTGTTTTCTTTGGAAATGAATGAAAACAAAACCAAAAAGAAAATGTATTTTCACATGTACCACTTAGTACAATGCATAAGTGAACTATCCCCCCTCCAGTGATTGGTCTATTCATCTTCATGTTGAGCAGATACTATTATGCATCCTAGAAATAACAGTCACTGGCCTGGGTTGCACTCCTACTAAATTCTTGGTTAGAGAAATATGAAGACTTCTGATGGCAGGAACAGAACTTCTTATCACTCGTGTCTCAAACAACCAGAGATAAAGATCAAAGGAAACATCAGGGTCATAAACCATTAACATTCCTCCACAGCCATGTGAAAGACTGATATGAAATTATAGGAAGTGTTTGGTTGCAATTATTACTGCTAAAGGTAGTACAACCAGTTATTATGTTTAAGGGTCAAATAACTTTTTTACAGGGGTGATATGGGTGTTTTATAACTGTTTTCATTAAATACGTAAACAAAATGTGTTTTGTTTACACTCAGGTTCCTTTTGTCTTACATTGCATTGGGCCTAAAAACCTGATGCCATTCAGTGTGAAAGAAATACGCAATAATAGGAAATCAGGAAGGAGGCAAATATTAAGTTTGAGTGACAAGTAGAATTGCATATTGAAGTAACATTTAGACTGCATATTGATGTATTTCAGTTGTGATGATTGTTGATGTGCTCATTTCATTGGGATATATTTAATAAGATAATATGTCCATTACTTTATTATCACTAGACATGAGACAATTATTAAAGTACTAATATCAAGGCTACTAAAACCAATCTCATTGGGGCTAGTTTTCAGTAATAGCATAGCCTACTCTGAAATCACATAGGCTATGCCTTTTGTGATGCCGACTTTTACCGTGTGATAGCCTACCCATTTCTACACACAAATATGTGTGTGTTCTCAGTCAGTGCATTGATGGGAATTTGTAAACAAAGGACTTTTGGGTGACCAAGTACTGCGAAATTTCACTTGACTGTGTTGGGCTCAGATAACTGAATTAAGTTTTTACACGTTATGGACGCATCTGGCTATTGCCTGAAACCCCAAGAAAATGGTTGCTCGGAGCTGTCAACCCTTACAAAAGATGTTTAGAAAAATATTCCTGAAATACTTTTTCTGAAAAAAATCCCAGAGAGCAGAGGCTATTTAAAATGCACTTTCTTTGTACTTACTAGAAGTAATATATAGTATCGTACTGAAAGCATTTTACTGTAGCATTTCAGTGAAAGGCAGGTGGCACACATTTCTCCCACTGTTGTGCTGCTAAATTATACTCCACTCAATCGTCAAATCTCCACTTCAACCACAAAATTATGTATTATACGTACAAGCAAAGCAGAACTGAAATTTTCCAAAATGTTACAAAATGTTGGAATTGGGTTCCAAAGAAATGAATGCAAACACCTGTACAAAAAGGAACAATTTAGAAATAATATCAGCTAAAGCATAGAATTTCAATAATAACACAGCGTGCGTAAGCTTTGTGTGTTCCATCCGTGGAGTCCAAACACCTAGTCCAAACCCCTCCTGCCAAGACTTCCATCAGGATCTAATTATAGCTCTCTAACTTAAGCACCGCTCTGCATGCTAACAGGCCTTCGGTTGTTTTTCGTTTCACGACCGACGCTGTGCAGCCGCGCAGATGCATCTGGCTATCTGGCGACAGTGTGAGATAAGTTATAATAAACACTTCCTAACCCTTTATGTGTAATGCGTGTGATGGTGAGACAGCGCTGGAAGACTCACTCTGCATAAGAACTCGAAAAAAGCTGCCTCACAGCTCAGCGTGATCTCCCTGGACCAGAGGAAATAGTCGAGGCTGCAACTGACCCAATTACCAGCGACTGGCCGACAATCTCAGAAGTCAGCTTTGGCTGGCAGTTCAGGGGAGGAATGTGCTGAGAGTTTTCACCCTGAAAAAATACCCCCTACCTGAAAGCAAATTGGGTGCTTAATATCCTGTGGCGCTCATTAAAGAGTAGATACAGACAACTCAAAGAGTAGCTTAATGTGGGACACTTTCAATCGGCTCCATAGTCACTATGCTGAAGGCTGCTCTCTGTTTTTCTCTGATAATGGAGCATGACAAATCCATGTAAAGCACACAGATACGCACAGTAATTGTTCATTATGAATACAAATGAATACATAAATAAACCATTGGAACCATCCATGTCACCACCAATGGCTTGTTGGAATTACCATATTCTTTACTTTAAAGCTGTCTATTTACAATAAACATACAATACACATGTTTGTGCATGCACACAGCACGTATAGTACCACTGTAATTACACACCATCACCACTCACTCTACTACTCACTCTAATTGCATCATCTCACGCAACTGACAGCTCAATGCATTGGTAATCACTTACATTTTCTTTATGCTCATCTACATGCAAAAGGAATGAAATACTGAAATAGTGGCTTTTAGATTATGCTATGTATACCATCAGAACACCTGGATCTCACAAGCTACCGCCCCCTAACCCCCCTCTCCCTTCCCTAAAATAGAGCCTCAGGAGTTACCCGGTGTCAACTGCATTACAAATAAGTCTGTACTTATAAAAACAATTATTACTACTGAATCCCCAACATGTTTACTAGAGTGATGTTCCCACGAGTCTTATACAGGAAGTTACCTGCCCTGAGTCAGCTTGTTCTGAACACAGCCTACGCCTCTACTGTATGGCCAAGCCTGTACTGTAGGGACATGTCTGTCTGAGTCCACCAGATCTGCTGTGAGAAATATGTCACTTACTGTAAAAGTAAGATCCACACCCATCTCCAAAAGAAAGGAACTGGTGAAACGGTTACTCACTGATTTGACTTATAAAAAAAAAACCCAATTAAGCATTTGCTAAGAATACATTACAAAACATCTAACTGCAAACAGTTTCATTGTGTTCTCTGTCTCATGGAATGTCTTTACTCTTCCTGTTGGTGCTAGATTCCCCATGGTTAAGAATGACATTTAACTAAAAGGCTGCTATTTTTTGTTGGCCACTGCACAGAAAAACAAATGCAAGAGTTCATCAACGGCCTTCGGCATTATTTTGCAGGGCTGAAAAATAAACTAGAAAAAGTGAGACATTTGTTGTGTCAGAATTAAATTTGCTGTGAAGCCATACCCAGCCGTTTCACTTTGCATACATGCCAGTTTGCTGCATTTGCCACATTCCAACAAGTTAAAGATAAAATAGATGCAAATGATCCATTAGATTACTACTTTTGCCAGACAGGGCATGTTTTGTTTAAGGGTTACAACTCAACTCTGTTACTGTGTTTACCTCATAAGTTGTACAGACAAGTTACGCTAAATAAAAGCTAGCCTAGGTCTGGTATGATAAAGGCATGTAATAAAGCCTGTTAACATAGTGCTTTTCCCATACCCCATAAAGCAACCATTTAGGCTGATAGACAAGGATTGTGACCACTCACCAGCGTGAATTACCCATCAGGATAAACGCTCCACTTGTAACCAGGATGTTTGTAGTAGTCCGATGGCTGTCACTTTAATAGTCCTAAAAGTCTGAAATGTAAAAACTGCTGTGCCTACAGCCAAGCTCTGGTGTACGGGCAATCCTTTTCTCTAAAGTGGAGCAAGACTTTTTACACAGGCCTGTCTGACAAATTTTGAGGCTTAGCTGTGGACGGCTGTGGGCAAGGCTCCTCCAGACTCTCCCAGACTTCAGAGCCAAAAGCGGAACCCTCTTTGACCACCCCCAATTCCCTCCGCCCAGCCACGCATAGAACATTTGACCACCCCAATATATTCTTTTGTCTTCTTTCAAGCCTTGATGACAATGGTTGTTAAGTCTGTGATACTAATTACAAGGCAAAATGCAATTTCATCATGGATTTACTTTGATGATGTCTGCTTCAAAGGACTCAAATACCAGTTCCACTCCAACAAAAATAATTACAACTTGTACCTTGGTGTCACCACAGTAATGTTCTCCTCTAATGGCATTTTTTAAAAACAGAGTGGAATATTTATAAAAGTATTGCGACAGTGACACGATTTTTGTTGTTTTGGCTCTGTACTCCAGCACATTGGATTTGAAATTAAACAATAAATATAATGTTAAAAAGCCTTTTTATACATAGTTTCAGATGGCAGAAAGAAATGGGACGATTGACTGTTAGTAGTTTCCTGGCCAGCTGTGGAAAGTCAATACCTGAAAACGCAGAATAAATAAATCCGAAACATAGCCAAAACAGCGAGGTGGGTGTGTCAAAATCAATTGCTATTGTTAATTATTATTACGAAGCAAGAATGCACTGGTGAGCTCACCACTGGCAAATAACAAAGATATTTTACAGGATACTCCCAGCACTGTCGTCGACATATCTTCATTTACTGTTTATTATGTCAAGGTGATAACTTTATATAAAAAAAAAACTATACTAGCAAAGGTTTTATTACAAATTCAACAAGAAAAATAATTGTTTTGTGTGAACTGTATATTGTAGCTTATTCAGGGTCGATGTTTTGGCAATATTCCAGTAAAGGAAACAAAACAGACAGAAAAAGAACTGCGTCTTTGAATTTATATTGCTTTTTATCCAGCAGCAATTGTAATGCCTTTGTTCTGGAATGTTTTTTCTGTTTTCCTCCACTCTTTTATCAATAAAAGCTCTTCTTCTTGTTTCCTCTCTTTCTAAATGACTGCAGTGGTGCAGTGTTGGGCTACACGGGTTGGTGAGACATCAAATCAAGGACGCACCATGGAACGTGTACAATGCCAGCCGAGCAAACGGTACATTTACAGTACGTACCGTTCCAGCAATCCGCAAGCATACCAGTCCTGTTATCTGTGCCTCAGAAGGGTTGATTGTCATTCTGATTCATTGCAGTGGATGATGGAGAGGGTAAGGCCAAACAATGACAGTATATATCGGCTTTAAACTGTTCAGGTTGGTGTTTTTATTATTGTGTAAGCCGGTATCTCTCTGCGAAACAATCTCTTTTATTTCCCATGCAGTTAAATGGTTGGCATTTATATAGCGCCTTTATCCAAAGCGCTGTATATTTGATGCTTCTCATTCACCCATTCATACACACACTCACACACCGACGGCGATTGGCTGCCATGCAAGGCGCCAACCAGTTCGTCAGGAGCATTTGGGGGTTAGGTGTCTTTCTCAGGGACACTTTCACACAGCCTGGGCGGGGGATCGAACCGGCAACCCTCTGACTGCCAGGCGACTGCTCTTACTGCCTGAGCCATGTCGCCCCTAAGGCAACAGTTCAGTTCAATATCGTAGCATTCCATTTGGCAACTTTTAAAATTCCCTTTTCCATTAAAAAGAGATTTCACAGCAAAGATTTTTTTTCACTGTACCCTTTATAATTTAATCTCAATGTGACTTTTTAGTCAAATAAAGGTGTATATATATTCACTGAATTATTCCTGATACAAGATTGTGCCCTGTTACCTTTGCCTTAGATATTAATGCTAAAGTTGACTGTGACCGCGATGACAGCAATACAGAAGCAAATCGAAGCCAAATACATGACCAAGCTCTGTTTGTGCAAATATCTCTCAGAGCTCATCCTATTGTGCGAAGGGTCTTATAATGTGATCGCATCGACTTTTGGAGGGAAAGCTATTACAGGGATGACTTATCTCAAAATGATAATGGAAGCAACCGGAACCCCTGTGCTTGTAATTTCCTGTCGCAAATATGAACGCATTGCGAAACGGCATATCATTCTCCAATTTCCTTCTCGGCTTTATGCGGAGAAACTGATAGGTTTAATAAATCGCTCGCAGATCTGAGAGGAGTTCAGTGAAAGGAAGTACACTTTAAGTCTCACAGCACCTGCTGGTCTCCCACAATTTTGGAATAATTCTCACACTGCTGCCACACTGTGAAGTCACACCAAGCCGCACTGTGAAGCCCCAAGGATTTGACACCAATCACATCACAAACCAGGCATTTGTTTTAGCCCCAAATGTAAACTTTGAAGAATAGTTGAGTCAGAATAGGGGCAATATACACTCACCGAGCACTTTATTAGGAATTTTATTCATTCAATCTTCTAATCAGCCAATTGTATGGCAGCAGTGCAATGCATACAATCATGTAGATACGGGTCAGGAGCTTCAGTTAATGTTCACATCAATCATCAGAATGGGTAAAAAATGTGATATAAGTGACTTTGACCATGGAATGATTGCTAGTGCCAGACAGGGTGGTTTGAGTATCTCAGAAACGGCTGAGCTCCTGGGATATTCACACACACTAGTCTCTAGAGTTTGTAAGGAATGGTGCAAAACAAAATAAAAAATCCTGTGAGCAGCAGTTCCGCAGACAGAAGCGCCTTGTTAATGAGAGATGTCAGGGGAAAAGGGCCTGACTGGTTAAAGCTGATAGGAAGGTGACAGTAACACAAATAACCACACCATTACAACATTGGTATACTGAAGAGCATCTCTGAACACACAACACGTCCAACCTCTAAGTGGACAGGCTACAGCAGCAGAAGACCAATAAGTCTAAAAAAGAAGTCTATAATAAATACCTAAATAAATGCTCACTGAGTGTATATACCCACCCAACTCTTCTTCCAAACCAAGATGTTATTTTATTTTTGGGGCTCAATCATGGGTGAAAAGAAACTTCCGGAACAGCATCTGCTGAGCGTGAGGAATCATTTATTTTGGGTGACAACAGTTCTAACACTGCCGCACATCATGTTGATGTGAAGAGCTGCTTCAGGGGCCTGCGCTGTGAGACCCTGGGAGACCCTGGGTTGCTCATAGTCTTTCACTGTTTCCAGGTGCCTGGTAGGAGATAGCACCTGTGATCCATAAGCAAACCGAGCCACCCATTAACGCACTGTGCCACAGCTAGCACGCCCCAACAGGATTATATCAGCACACCCAGCCGATGCTAGGGACCTTTTCTCCACAGTGCCACCGGTAATAGGTCTTTTAACCAACACACTCTCCCCCAAGTGATTGCACCGCGATGCTGTGCAGCGCAGCGCTATACCTGAACGTTAATGCAGGCATGACAAAATAATAAGGCATTTTGAAGCTAGCTAAAAAAAATGTTATGGTTTGAATATATGTTATTCAAAGCATTGTACAATTGATACTTTTCATTCACCCATTAATACAGACACTCACGGCAATTGGCTGCCATGCAAGGCACCAACCAGCTCGTCAGGAGCGTTTGGGGGTGTCTTGCTCGACACAACAAAATGCTCCTGACGAGCTGGTTGGTGCCTTGTCTAAACGTGAAGTGACTGCCAGACAACTGCTCTTACCGCCTGAGCCAATGTCGCCTCGTTAGCTATGGTAGCTGCAAAGCATACAGATGGAATGATGAGGACAAACTTGAGCCAGCAGAAACTTTATATATGAAGTGCACTCTGAATGCAGAGAACTCACTGTACTGTTGTGAGCTACAGTGCCAAAATCTGTCTGCTGAAAGGTCAGAGCATTCGTGTGACACACAAACTCTGGGCTGTCTATGCTAAACTCTAACGCTGCAGAAAAACATTTCTGTGTGTGTGTGTGAGAGATAGTTATGTATTTGAGGTTATGTATGTGGGTGGCTTTTGGTGAATGTGGTTGTCTGGATCTGAACTTGCACAAATGGTCAGAGAGGAGTAGCTCTCAAGTTCGACACTTATGGTTATTAAATTTTTTTATCATTTTGTTAAATTAATAAAACCCAACATAATCATATACAGTATATCTTTAAGGTTTGGGCAAGAGCTCACTGGACCCTTGACCATGACCACCTCCAATGGTACTTTCGCTTTATACAGAAGAAACACGCCAGAGAGCTTGTCACTAACAGTGTGATTTCGAGCAGACACTCTTATCCAGAGGTACTTAGGCAGATGACATTATTTGTATATTATATTTTTACAGCTAGATACTTTGACTGAAGCTATTCCGGTTAAGCACCTCATTGAATGATGCCAGAGCAGAAACCAGCTGGGACTCAAAGCAAGAGCTTACCCACTACACTGCATTCACGGCCAACACCGATAAATTAGTCAATATGTATTTTAGTACTTATATTGAAACATATAATCTTACTTCTTTTACTTTTTTTCTAAATAAGATAAAAATATTGCCAATGAGGCAAGACACTGACTCATTTCAAGATTTTGTGATCTTGGAATTATAAGGTTTTATCTGCAGTTTCAGTAGTTTTGAGATACTGAGCTTCAAAGCTGCCACATCCCAACACAGAAAAACTGTTGAGTGAAATGAGTTCTTCATCAGTTGAAATGAGACACCCAAAAAGTACTCAATGTACAATGTCAAAATCCTATGAAATTGCCCTATGAACAACATATTTATGAGTAATTCTTGTCAAAAATGTCAGTAAGAACCTCAGAATTCCAAGATCTCAATCTGCGAATGGGATAAGAACATTTTACTTGTCAAAGCAGTAACTTAAAACAAGCAGATATTTTTTACTTGAGAGAGAGGAAAAAAAAACTTTTTTACAAGACAGACATTACTGCAGCATTGCCTGCCTGTATGTTCTGCCATGGCTCAGAAAAGTGTATGGTTATCACTGTCAGCCCGGCTCATTGCCCCCTGGTCGTGTGTCAGACTCTGACTCGTTGCCTCCTGGTCGTGTGTCAGACTCTGACTCGTTGCCTCCTGGTCGTGTGTCAGACTCTGACTCGTTGCCCCCTGGTCGTGTGTCAGACTCAGACTCGTTGCCTCCTGGTCGTGTGTCAGACTCAGACTCGTTGCCTCCTGGTCGTGTGTCAGACTCTGACTCGTTGCCTCCTGGTCGTGTGTCAGACTCAGACTCATTGCCTCCTGGTCGTGTGTCAGACTCTGACTCATTGCCTCCTGGTCGTGTGTCAGACTGTGACTCGTTAATGGGACACTTGCTTGCAGCGATTCCCTCACTTCTTTCACCATGATGCAGGGAGAGGTACTGACTCACCCAGCCCTCTGTAATGTGATGCTGTGATGTTTTTTTAACATGCGTTGCTGTTTGCACCCCACACTTCTGACAGGATTTGGGTGTCCCTCATTTAACATTGGGATGATGGAGTAGAAGAACCCTGGAACACACAAGATAGAGAAACAGCTATATGCCATCATCTATATTTCATCAGACTGGTGAATTTATATGTACTTTCTGGTTATATGTTTTTATAAACTGGGTCAATCAGGTCTTATAGAATCCAACTCTGACTCTATTTAAAGAACATACTGACTAATTTTAGCATTTTTAAGAACAACAGGGTAAATCAGGTGTACAAGAACTTGCCGGTTTCAAACAAAACATCCCTATTAAAGACACATCAATTTCCCCATATGAACCTGCACAATTTATTATAATTATTGTAATTAGTTTTCATCCACACTTCAGTTACATGTTGACACTGTGAAATTTCTGTAAGCGTGTTCTGGGCCCCCCTCCCCACAGAGGCTTCACACAGAGAGCCTGGGATCAGGCATTACCCACAGCCACATGGAGAAGGGCCTGGAAGCACACACACTCCCACTGCCGTCCCTGCAGATAATGGCCCCTCTAATATAATGGTAGAGAATGCCATCCAAATATTCCCATTTCCTCCAATTATTAAAACAAATCACCCATAGTGTGCCAAAACTGCCAGTTCCGATTTCAAAATCATGCACAGGATCTTCTTTTCGCTCCATCAATAATGACAAGTTGCTCACTAAAGCTCCATTGTTGTAAAACTGTTTAAAATCTGGTGGTGTGCAGTCCTATGCTGTTAAATGTACTCTATTGTAAAATATAATTATATATAATTGCTAATTATAATCAACATAATGACCTGGCAATACTTAACTGACTGCAGGGTGAGGAACACAAATCAGTGGTGTATGAAAGTACAATATGCAAAAAGAGCATTGCTTTGTTTGCTCTAGTCAGCCTCCGATGTGTTTGAGCGTACGCATGTGTGTGTGCCTGTGTGTCTGTGTGTGTGTCATAATGTTGTGACCATACATGACACTGTAAATTTTAAATCATCTGTTGTTGGTAACTCTGTTGCTAAGCCCCACGACACCTTTAAGGTGGAACTTTTCCAGGTACCATCATCTATAACTAAATTTGTCTGTAAATCGGCCCCGGACAGTTTGATGACAGGAGTAGGAAAACAACATTTATTTCCCCTGCTTTAGAGAGACAATAAGCAAGCGTACTGACAATGATGACACAGCAGTGTTCAGCTCAGGAGGAAAGGGTTTGTGCCATCCCTTATGTGAGCAATGCCAGCTAGCAATGTATAATGCTAAGAAAGTCCCTGTGTCTGTGGCATTCTCCATAAGATAAATGCACCAACACACCCCCCTCAACACATGGGCTCATGGGAAATTAGACTGTAGGCCAGCCGGTCTGCAGTCAGCCATGGAAACACCTCAGCCTGGTGTTGTGTACAGGTTACTGTACCTACAGCTCAAGAGATCAGGAGAAACACCTCAGCCTGGCGTTGTGTACAGGTTACCATACTTACAGCTCAAGAGATCAGGAGAAACACCTCGACCCGGCTTGTGTACAGGTGACTGTACCTACAGCTCAAGAGATCTGGAGAAACACCTCGACCTGGCCTTGTGTACAGGTGACTGTACCTACAGCTCAAGAGATCAGGAGAAACACCTCAGCCTGGCGTTGTGTACAGGTTACCATACTTACAGCTCAGAGATCAGGAGAAACACCTCGACCTGGCGTTGTGTACAGGTTACCGTACCTACAGCTGAAGAGATCAGGAGAAACACCTCAGCCTGGCGTTGTGTACAGGTTACCGTACCTACAGCTCAAGAGATCAGGAGAAACGCCACTGGCTCCAACCCAGATGAGCAAACCTCTATCTCACGTGGAGCAGCCCCCGCCTGCTGTGTGGGGATGTGGTGAGTAATCCATCCTCATTAGTTTTAAATCAATGTGGCGGCCATGACACACTGTGATGCCCCAGCAGACAGGAAACAATCTCAGCCTTAAATAAATAAAACATTCCCACCCTTCTGGCAAAAACATCTCAGTTTATATGTAGTCACGATAAAAAATATCATTATTTTTTAAAGGATGCCACTTAACGTGTCAGATAGACATCAATTTTATCCAAAAGTGTGCCTGAAAGCTTTTTGTTTACGGAACTGGAGATTTCGAAAATGGCCATTACTCCACCATCTTTATATTTTCGTGTCAGATGTTAACGACAGCTTTGACAAGGGAACGGCTTGTCATTTGTCACACGTAAGTGTGATGATATTCAATATATTATTCTGTTGTTAATCAAGAACATTCATTTATGAAGATACCACCCCCAGTCTGGTGTTGTAATCATCAGAATCTTAACGAGTAAGCATGTGATTAAGTGTATCCCAAATTCAGAGTATCATTTTATTTAAATGTGTGTGTGTGTGTGGCCATACTTATGTGTCTGGATGATTAAAAACATGATTTGTAAAGTAAAACTCTTCTCTGATTTCTATCCTGTTTTATCTATGAGTAGTTCAGTAGCCTTACGTTGCCCACAGACCAAAGCAAGTGAGTTATAACTTTTTATTTGTATTTATTTTTATTTGACCTTTATTTAACCAGGAAAGACCCTTGAGATAAATAATGTATTTTTGGAGGGGGCACTGGAGCACACTGAAATGTTATCCAGAGGTTATCTGTTTGATTAGAGTGGGACGCTGCCACTTGCATCCTTCAACAAAGTACTTCACCTGAATTACGTCTGTAAAATATCCCACTGTATAAACTGATTGTGTGTACAAATTCAGCTCCGCAACACTGGATAAGAGTGTCCGCTATAAACACAACATTCATGCAATTGGTCAGGCCTTTATTCTGTAAACAGCATCCACTGTTGTTTAAAGTCAAATAAATTATTTATACAGACGACAGGTGATATCTGAATACCAGCATACCCCAAGGAGCCCCGTAACTTTCAAATGGGAAATGCAAGAGAAGAGTAAACACAATATGATTCATGGCCAAATCCTGGCATCATACTGACAAGTACTCAAAAAGAGGAATAAACAGGGAAATGAATAAGACAAATCCCTCATGTTTAGCCGATACCATCTGTTAAAATAAAATAATAATAATAATAATAATAATAATAATAATAATAATAATAATAATAATAATAGTAATAGTAATAGATCTTTAACTAAAGTTATAAACAGTAAAATATAAAGTAAAGTACAGATAGTACTGCATAAAGAGAAGACAAGAGCAATAAAAAATGCCAATTTAAACATGGGATAATTTTTCAATGTAGAACAAACTAAACAGATCCAATAGTTAAAGCAAGGTGGATTCACAGGGTGTGTGCTAGCACCGCAAACGTGTGGTCTCCCTTTCAATGTGCGGTCTCCCTTCCCAATTGTGGTCTCTCTTTCAATGTGAGATCTCCCTTTCAATGTGTGGTCTCCCTTTCAATGTGCGGTCTCCCTTTCCAAGTGTGGTCTCTCTTTCAATGTTTGGTCTCTCTTTCAATGTTTGGTCTCTCTTTCAATGTGTGGTCTCTCTTTCAATGCGTGGTCACTCTTTCAATGTTTGGTCTCTCTTTCAATGTGTGGTCTCTCTTTCAATGTGTGGTCTCTCTTTCAATGTGTGGTCTCTCTTTCAATGTGTGGTCACTCTTTCAATGCGTGGTCTCTTTTCAATGTGTGGTCTCCCTTTCAATGTGGGGTCTCTCTTTCAATTTGTCGTCTCCCTTTCAATGTGTGGTCTCCCTTTTAACGTGTGGTATCCCTTTCAATGTGTGGTCTCTCTTTCTATGTGTGGTCTCTCCTTCAAAGTGTGGATGGTTTTTGTTAGCAGATAGTGGACCAATACACAAGTAAAATTTACTAGTGATTTCACACGAGGTAGGCACAGCAAAACAAGTGTTTAGCAGGTAAGAAGAGACGCATTCAAGGTCAGAACCACAGACAGCCACCCAGGGCTTAAATCTATCCCATTAGGCAGGGTGATCGAATGTTGAACGCTGTGCTTAAGCCCAGCAGCACTAAAGTGGATATTTCAGCAGAATCAGCATGAATGAGTCAGTCATTTCGGACTCTGAGTTGAACTGTTTCAGTGCAGTGCAGCTGGTGGAGGCATGATTGGAATTTATCAAAGGTGCTATTTCCAACTATTACCTCCAGGGGTTACCCAGCGATAACCTTTTCAAGGATGTCAGGTGCAAAAGGCAACGGAGGAATCGCTCTTTAATTTGGCAGGCCGGAGGGATCAAGGATTCTTTAAAAGAGGCTGGATTGTGGCTTGCTTAAAAAATCTGGGATACAAGCATAGGTTGTGACCTTGTATCTAGCAGGTGTTGGATGGTAACAGGAACTGTGTGAGTGCAATGCAACTGGTAATATTGGATCTGATAATATGTGGTAAAAAACCTTCTTTGACCTTGTCTTCTATGTAATGCCCTAGTCGTAACTAGGGCCATAGAATCTGCAGCTGATGGACACTCACTGAGCACTTTATTAGAGACACCAAATTCTTCATGCAATTATCAACCAATCTACCAATCATGTGGCAGCAGTGCAATGCATAAAATATTGCGCATTAATGGGATGGAGCCAGCACATGGAGATCTATATCCAAAAGAATAAGATATCCATCAGAGATAGAGAGGATTCTGCTCACAGCAAAAACTACGTCAAGGGTGTTGTCTCGGTCATGCGTGGGAACCAACACATATTGGCTAAATTCATTTGTTGTCTATGTGGACATTAAAATAAAAAAAAGTATGTTTTTTATTTTAAATATTAGGTTTAGGGCAGAGCTGCCCCACCCTGTTCCTGAAAATCTACTATTCTGTAGGTTTTCACTGTTTTCACTTATTCTGTAGCCCTAACAAAGCACACTTTATCCAACAGCTAGAGATCTTGTTGAGCTGATAATTAGTAGAGTCGGGTGTGGCAAATGAGGGTTATTTTATTCGTCTGAAAACTAGCCTGAAATAAAGGCAGTAATATTATGGTGTGCATGTCATTTCAATATCTAGACTGGAATTATGTGCAATTATAAACAGCCAGGGCAGAATATACAGCATACAACAGTTCATTTTTTCTCTCTTCCCTCCACAAAGGCAATTCAGTCACAGTTTGTGCAGTAATGTACTGTAACAAAATAATGGTACAAAAAATGCTTATCAAAATAAAGCTCAGAAACACAACAGTATGTGAACTTACCCTAATGAATGAAAACAGCAGAGACCTTTTTACTGAAATAATAGACATTCAGTGAATTTGGGAATACTGTCTGTGGATTCAGCAGCAGCAGTGTCAGGCCTGTACAATCTGGAGAAAAATAACCTAAAAGAACTTTGTTGATTAAGGAGGTCTGGCGGAGAAATGTACTCATGCTACCATTGATGGACTTGTGAAAAGCACCAACTGTTTAAGACAGAGGCAGAAGACGGAAAGATTATTTCCCATGTTCATAAAAGGTTCCAGTTCTCTGAATCGTATCAGCTGTTTCAAGTAAGCATTGAAAGAAAGAGGATCACTGGCCTTTTGACATTAGTTCTCATCACGAGCAGCAGCAAACAGTATAATCTTGTCATTCACCCCCATGATGTCATTGTTCTGGGAAGATTAACTTTCAAGCACCACCTCATTGAAAGCAGTCCTGTTGAAACTTGCCTGAATGAAAACAAAAAGACAGGTGAGTGCTTAGATATAAGAACTCACAGAATCATTCGCAAAGTTTAGTCATTTAAACTGATGAATGACATGAGGAAAGTCTCATGAAGTGATAAAATAAATGTGCCAATGGCTCAAATGTGATGATTTGTGAGCTGCTAATCCAAAATTCACCTCTCTAAAAGGAAGCAGTGCTGACTGCCAGTCAATTCCAGACATCCATTAAGAGTCTGCAGCCAAATTGAAACTGACAAAATAAAGGTGGCAGTCATAAGTTCCAGCTGCCTGCATTTTGCAAGTTATCAAAAACTGAGTGAAATAAGTTACACAGGTACACACAGATGAGGGTACAATTTAAAGTTACTAAATGCACAAGGATTGGAAATAACGTTTTCATATTTGTAAACCAGTTTCCTTCAAAAATACCTTCATGATTCAGGTACGGACATTCCAGTGGAATGGAATAATTGCAATGGAGTAATAAAAACAATGGCACAGTCAATGACCCACAGATGAGTCCATTTCAGAGCAATAAGCAAACAGAACGGGCCCAGAACAGACACTGATGACACTGGACTCATATTTTGTACATATGTTGGTGCATATTTACATGATGTAGACTGGGTTTTCATTATCCAAACCTCAATCTGCATCAAACAGACGACTTGACACAAGACGTGGTAATTTAAGAAAGTTTATTGAAGAAAGTCGGTGGTGTGTACTGTCCAGTTTTAGAACGTCTCCTATCTTCAGCCAGCGTTTCCGAAACTAATCATGTCGGGTCAATTGCATTGAGTTTAAACCGCAGGTTCAACGGGAATAGTTAAATCTTAGTCCACAGCTTTGAATATCTGCTCCAGTTGAAATGCAGATCTGTGGTCTAGAGGTTTAAACCACAGGTAAGCATGCTGCAACTTACCCGTCAAGTCTTGTCTCAAGTTGACAGTTTGTTCTGGACTGGTTTTCAAACACAGGGCCACAAAACCTATTATCTTAACCAATCAGGAAGCAGCATGGGGGATTGCCATCTCTTCACTAGAAGAACACCCAGTACTGCTGCAACGGCATTGGGCTCAGTGTCAGACATTACATGATACCAAACAATAAAAATAGAGAATACAACATTAATGTTAGCTAGCTAAACAAAATACACACATTAAGGTCACTAGAAGAAACAAACAGTCAAGCACGATGAGTCGTTGCTATGGAAACATTTGTTTATTTGTTTACTTGGTACTTTGGTGTGGAAAATGTGCCTCATTTCTAATTTGGAGAATTTAATTTGGGCATTCTCTCAGTGTTTGACAGGGCTTAATAGCCATTCCAACAGCTCATTATACTTGGCCTATCTGGATTAGCTGGAGAGTTAACATAAACTGCTGTGGCACATACACATGCAGTAATGGATAGACTAGAGGAAAGCCTCAGCTGAGAATCAACACCTGTGACCATACTGAAAATCTCTGTCCATCTGTGCTCCTGCAGAACAAGAGTTTGTCTTCACTGACTCACGTGGGAGTGGTGCAAATTCCACACCAAACAGGATGAGATAATGAGAACTTGAAGCGCAGACAAAGGAATTCTGCTCAAGGCAGATGACAGCTGATAGAGGCCCCGGCATGGTGAGGACAATGTGGGAATTTTCTTGCATGTGGCCATTTTGATGTGATTTTCCAAAGGTTCCCAAGTTCACGCAAGGCAGGTATGGAAACAAAGGAGGACTGCAGGTGTGAAAACGGATAGGGCGGATTCGGTGCACGTGGGAAATATAAAGTGCGGAATGGAGTGTAAGGTTACTCCCACAGGCACACACACACATGCACAAACAAGCGCACAAATAAATACACATCACCGCCTGGTTACAGTCACAGCTGTCGCATTGTCAAAATAAAAAACTGTACAAAAAGTCATTCAATAAAGGCAGGAGCTCACGTAGAAAAATAAAGCCAGGAAAAGGCTGTGATGGAACAAGGTTAGCTTCTGAGGGACTGCATGTTCTTTTAAGTGGCATGACAAGATTTCTATGCTCAGGGGGTCTTATTCCATTCACTTCAAACGCCCAATACCTTTACAAACCATGGCAACCATGGGAACTCGTCAAGTCTACATTCAAATAAAAGGGAAAGATTTTTATTTTTTTATTTCCCCTGGCGTATTTTATCAGCCCAGTCTCATGGTATAGACTTACCTCTGGGCACATTTACATTCTCACATGTACACTTTGCTGCAGTTTCAAAACAAAATGTCCGCTAGGGGTGGTGAAGAAACTTGTAGAAATGTAACATTACGAGAATTTTTGTAATCCTTACGTATTAGGTAGACTAGCGTCACGTGGTGGCTGTGCGAATATAGCAAAAGAATGTACAATTAATGAAGAACATTTTTTTTTATAGAAACTATGATTGCCTTTTCTCCAACCCACCAGATCATCCTGCTTTATTGGTTTACATTTTTTATATATTTTGTTGCATTTACACCAAGCAGTCTGGCATGTTATTTTACAGTGTAAATGTCGTTTTCGAAACCCAGATAGATAATGGGCGGATATTTGATTTCGAAGCTGTACCTGTGAGATCATGATCAAGTGTAACATTAGCTTGGGAGGTAAGAGCAGTTGTCTGGCAGTCTGAGGGTTGCAGTTTCGATCCCTGAGCCAGGCACCTAACATCTGATTGCTCCTGATTCGTTGTTTGGTGCCTTGCGTTGCAGCCAATTCCCATTTGTGTGTGCATGGGTAAAGGAGAAGAATCAATTGTACAGCGCTATATAAATGCAGACCATTTTCCAAGTGCCCAGTGGTATGTATTGGCCATGAGACTGGGTGGGGTCAACATAAATGATGTGGAAGTGGACAAAATTTTGACCCATTTTGAATTACCTTTGATAGAGAGCTATTAAAAACAATGGTCAACAACACAGGCAGGACATTTATTTGGTCTCGTCATTAGACACAGGATTCAGTACAGGGTTTGAGTGCCATTATTTCAGTAGTGATGACTGGCTTCTTCACAGCAAGGAATACTGCCGTATGCTACAGAGCAGCATTCGAATGGTGTGCGGAAAAGTAGAGTCTGAGCCAAATAAAATGAGTGAGATTTTAATACCGTAATTTATTCAAATGTGCCTGCAGTGTTTTTTGACTGCAATGCACGGATCAAAGGATATTAAAATAGTGGGTCTGTGTCTAATTCGATAATAAGTATCGCACCTCTTTCCCTCTCTTTGTCATTATTAAACTATTTTTTTTCCTGACCCAATTTGGAAAGTTCAATCATTTTTAGGCCTGCCCAATCACAGTAACATCCTCCATCAGTTCTAAAGAGCACTTCTCTGGTGCGGCTGGCAGCTAAGCTGCTCAGCGATTGTGTTGCAGGTTACGCTTCATGAGGAGAGAACACAGGCCCTGACCGAATCGTTTCCCGCCCCGTGCGGTGGAATGGGGACGGCGCTCTTGTGTGAAATGCTCTCTACCGCAGGAAGTGACACGCTCGCGGTTCAATGCCACGCCGAGGAGTGCGTCCCCGGGCTGAGAGGCAGCCGTGCAGCCGGATGTGCCTCTCAGTGGTCCTTGTTACCTTCAAGGACCGTTAAGTCGTGATTTGAAAAAAAAGAAGTGATTTTCGGATGTGTCCGTGAATCTCTATGGTATCAGTGCATCTCAAATCAATTAATGTGTCATTTTAATAATTTTATAAATGTTAATAAAAATGTAATATCTCCTAACTATTCACTCCAAAGTGGGTTGAAAGTGGACCTTCCTCCCTTTTAAAATACTGAATACATATGCTAACTATAAAAAATAACCTATAAATACATTCTCTTGTGTGCCTTTAATTGAATAAAAATATTAATCTTATACTGTGGCCACTAGTAAGCTAAGCTTGTGTGTCATAGGATCTCTCTAGAAATATAAGCTCACATGAGCAAACTATAATAGAATAAGTAATAATTGTAAAAAGATGTTGTTTTCAAGTAGTTTATTTCAGATAATATTTATTTTATTTGACACAATAAAATTGCATTTAAGAAAATATCATATTTTAGGATGTGAACGGAAAAAAACTTATTTAACTTATTAAAACTTAATACATATGCAAGATCCACCCTGAAGGGGAAAAACAGGAAATAAAAATAAAGTCGTCATGAAAATACATTCAAAGTATAAGCAATTATATCAGAGCCTTTAATTATATCAGCTCTGTCTGTGGTTTATCCTTTTAGTAGAAAAATATTTCTTCACCATCTCAAATCTGTCACCTTCCAACTGCTGTACAAGAAGACACTGGTCTCAGAGAATACAAACTAAAACATTCTCTGTAAAAAATTATATCCTGGGAGGGACAATTCTGATACTGCTCAATGGCTAAAGGCTCTTTTCACAGTAATATACTGTAACTGTTTTAGGGATAACTGTAGTGTATGTTTGTTTTTTTTTTTACAGCATGCTGTTAACTTTAGCTTGACGTATCTTTGTAATAGAACACATTAAATAGATGTAGTTTAGTGAGATGATTATGCTTTCATTTGTCTTGCTAATTTGCCAGTTTGAACTGAAGTATGTGATTGGCCAGGAGTGGTGTGCGTGCTGTCTGTACACACATCTTGTGAAGATATCGCCAATTAATTTGCATTGTTTGAAGTCAGGGAATCACCCTGGAGGCAACGCTAACTTCCAGCAGACACAATGTACGATCGGCTCCATCATAATCAGTTGTTGTGACGGCCATTTCAAGACTTCTTGGTCTCCTGCTACTGTAGCCACTTAGAGTTATGATGCGTTGTGTGTTCAGAGATGCTCTTCTGCATGCCACTGTTGTAATGCGTGGTTATTTTCGCAGCATTCTCTGCAAACTCTAGGCTGATGTGCATGAAAATCCCAGGAGATCAGCCGTTTCTGAGATACTCAAACCACCCTGTCTGGCACCAACGGTCAAAGTCAAATTTCTTCCCCATTCCGACATTTCGTCTGAAAAACAGCTGAACCTCTTGACCATGTCTGCATGCTTTTATGCATTTAGTTGCTGCCACATGATTGGCTGATTAAATATTAACAAGCATTAACAAGCTTGGGGACAGGTCTACCTAATAAAGTGCTCACTGAGTGTATGCAGTAGCTAAGCACTGCATTTTAAGGAGTGAGGGGACATTTAGCCATATATATACACATATACTGCACATGTGTATAGTAAAATGACTATAACAGTGTTCAATCAAACAGCTTGGCTATTCCTCTTCCTGTCAGATTTAGCCTAATTAAATAAACATGTTGTCATTAGGGCTCAGCTCATATGCCATGTTGGTGGTGTCGTTCAATGTTGGGGGAGGGACTTAGAGGTAAACATTTCTAGGTGGTTAAGAGGCTCTTCCTCCTTTTTGCTTATTGTATGACCCAATTACTCATATTTTTCCTGTAGGGTACTTGAGTCTTAATGTTGATAACCATACATTCCACCATGCTGAACCATAAACTACAAATACATCCACTAAAAACAAAAATATCTTAAAAAATATTTTCACTGCAAAATGATTTCTGTGACACAAGACTAAATCTAAAAAACATCTTCAAATTCATCTGATTGCAGCAGATGTCTTAGTTTTCACTGAATTTTTTAACATTCATTTCCCAAATTATAATATTATTTTCCTGTCCTATTTATGTCTGATTGCCAGTAAACTTTGTTAAAGATTATATTTTACATTCAGTTGTTGTTTACGATCACCTGAGGGGAAAGAGACAATGCCAAAACCTCCACCAAAGTCCATGGGGCAGCTTACATATTAGCTTACTATTTCAGAATTACATAACCTCGGTTAGTACAAAAAATTAAATCGCTTGTTCTTACGTCACTTTGCTGTGAACTGTGTAGGAGGTGATGGTACTATCTGGGTGTACTCTGTACTACCAGATACACATGCTCACACACACACACAGACGCACACACCCACACAGAGAAAAGGGGCTTGGCCAAAGATTCCAAACAGGTTTGCTGCCAGGCTTGGACTGTGAGCAGGTTCAGTCTGCCTGTATTTGCATGTGAAAACTGGTATCCACGCCCTGCACTGAATTCCCAGCCCTACTCATGTAGGGACACCTCCGAGGAAAGTCCTTTGTTAGTGCGTTAGTGAGGCTAAAAGCACTGCTACTTTAACAAACATATGTGAAAATATTTAATTTAATTTTTTTTTTTAACTTAGACATTGAAAAAGCCACTAATCCAAGATGTACTGGGAATTTCCATGAGGATTTGGCTGTTACTGACAAACCTAAAGTAAGTCATTTGAAAAGACGTTATATGAGATATGGCTTCAGTGGAGTATTTCTCTTTTTTTCTTTTTTGGGAGGGGGGAGGGGGTCTAAGTATTTGGGAAGTTTTGGGAATCTTTGAGAGTCTTTCTGTGACGGGCTGTAAATATCCCACTGGAATGTGCAGACGGGTTGTGAAAATCAGAATGAAGCATCGTTGTGTTGAAACGTTACCTACACTGTGGTCCACAGTTTATTTAATGCAGCAGAATGCTTTCGTAAAGTAGAGTAGAATTTACAAGAAAGACAAAAAAAGGCAAGTCTTCTAAAGAAAGCTTGGAAAGTTATGTCTTTTTACAAGTTTTCTGCATATAAGATGTCTTGGGAATACATTTGAATGAATACAATTGCTCTACAGCCTGAAAATGTAAAATGTTAAGAAAAAGAAAACCTTTTTAAAAGGTTGACACGTTACACTATGTAGGCAGTTTGGTTGAATATACGAAGGAGAGAAATAGATTTCTTGCCAACACTAAACTATCTTTTGAATGGGGAAAAACAACTTCGTTCTTGCTGGGTTGACCTTTAAAATTGTACTGAAAAAGAAAATTCAACAGAATAGCAAAATGACTGGCAATAAGTGGGAGGTTTTGTTATATTTTACACTTCTGTTAAATTAACTAGCTTCTAAATGGTGACATTAGAGTAGGGAGATAAATTAATATTTTATATATTTCTGAAGTCAGCCGGCAGCAGGCATTTGTGTAAGCAGTCATGAAAATCACCAGCTTATATTTGTTTTCTTTTTAGCTATTGATTTTGCGAGTGCAGAGTTCACGTTTACAATGATGATGAGACGTATTTCAGCTTCTAAAGAACTGATACTGGACTGATAAGCGGAGATTCTTGGCAATACTCAGTCCTCTTGAGGAAGACAGTTGTCTTAATTCTGGCTCATTTCTGCTTGTTCTTCTCAGACTCTCTGCCGCTGAAACTGGCCACTCTCACTCTGTCCTGCAGTGAACATTATGTTACATTGAGCAGGAGGGTAACACGCAAGTCCCCTTTCCTGGTATCAGAGTCTACAATGTCCTAATTCACACTCTACCGCGTGGCAGATGTTGTTATCACGGCGTGTTCGAGATCACAAAACAACGTCGGTGTGAAAATGACAAAATGACAATGACACTCAGAAACAATTAGCGCTTCGAATGCTCTGAACAGATTTTAGGATTTTAAATGCGCGTCAGTCACCATCCTTTAAATCTGGCAGGTCTTTCCCAAGGCCCCGTGACATTTCAATACCGCACTTTCCGGAACCTCTCCACCCTGCACCTGAGGCGCGGGGTGTGTTTACAAGGTCGCCATGACCGAAACGAGTCTGGCGTCAATATAAGTCCGGACATGCCGTCTGACACCCAGGGAGGAGGATGACAGTTTCTGTGCGGGTTAGCAGCCGTTAAGGCGGCGTGCGTCTGCGAAGGAAATGACACTGCCACACCCTCTGCTTACAGTATGAAGCACGGTGCGTGTGACGAGGTAGAACTCACCTCAGGAGCTGTGGTCGGCCATGGGGAGCTACAGGTGTAATCCTGTCACTGATGACCGACTGTGGAACCTGTCTCTGCTCATTCAAACTCGAAATGAAACTCTGTGTGTGAAATGTACCTTTCATACACAGGGCAGCTCAAAGTGTTCCACTAGCTTCGCTAGGCAAAACAGTAAAACCATAAATCAACCATAAGTCAAATACAAAAAACAGCAATAAAATACTATAGGAATAAAAGACCATTGTAAGCCCTTACTCTACTGTACTGTATGTACACTGTATGCATGTTTGATGATCACTGTGGATAAGAGCGCCTGGCTAAATGCAAATGTATGAGCTTTCTATGGATCGACACTAACTCCAGTGTGGATTGACGCTAACCTTCCAGCACAGTTTCGCTCAGAGTGCACTGTCTAGCCACCCCTGAAGGCGTGTGTTGATTGACATGGGTGTTCCACAACAAAGCATTCTCTGCTGTATAGATTAAGTTGAAGAACAACTTAGGCTATAGCCTATTATACTCAACTTGACTGACTACTTGGTCGATTGGTGGCTGACTGTAAAGGCGACAATAGTTTTGCACTGCAAGTTTTACAATTTTACTGTTCCACTTATACCACTTACTGGACCTAATTTTGGACATGTACAAATCCCACAAGACACCATGCTCAAATCTCAGTGTGATATTGACACATTTTGTTAAAGATTTTGCCGTGTTTGAGCCCATGCATGCTGCTGACACACAACCAGAGGGTGACTTCCTGTCAAACTTCATGCAACTTTCCAAGGCTATACCAGACAAATGCTGCGTAAACAGTGTGGATGAACCACCAAAAAACAACAACAAAACACATGTTCTGTGCTCCTTCTCACCCAAAAGACACAGCACAGGAGAGCTCTGTGTGCAGGCGTATATGGAGCCCACTTCATAAAACATGTTATTCCTGTTGCTTCCATTTTGCTTTGTGTCCACCACCTCATGAAAGAGTCTGATCGACACCATTTGTCACACAGGTTCTATACTCTATCGCTGCAATGCCTGCTGGGAAATTTTCGAGGCATTGATGGAAGAGCATGTAGAGGAATCCACAAATAAAAAGCTGTGCTCTGTAAACAGTGCTGGAGAAAACTTCAAATTTAACACTTCCCGTTCTCTGTCGTCCCTCTGAGAAAGCACAAAGCCATTATTCATATTTTTAAAAATAAACGTGTTGTTCTTTGTCTTCCCAAAAGATTTAAATATGCTTGTTACTGCAAGTTACTGCTTGTTGGATTTGAGCAGCTCAATATAGAATTAATGGTCAGCTCAAGAATTCATCAATTTGAAATGGTTATTCATGAAGATTGTATGGATACAATGTAATTCAAACATTTTATTACTAAACTATTTGATTGTCTCAAGGTTATTGAGTATGAAATTGTGAGATTTCCATAAAAATGTGAACTGGATGACATCCCTTACAAGAAAGTTAGGTATTCTTTCTAGAATACCTTGATGACAGTGCAATGAAATATTATTCACTCACTGTTCCCATAGAATACTTCCAACAACAACAGCAGAAACAACTTCAAAATACAATCTGAAAAAAACAAAAGCTGAAAATATTAAAATTCTCATTACTGTATACATTACATTATACATACTTTTTTACATTTCTGGGGTCCTTTAAGGAAAACACAGTCGCAGTTTGTGATCAGAGTGATGAATCTAAATAAGGAAACAACTCTCCTGGACAGCCCCAGTTCAGCACTCTCCTGTGTTAATTAGATGGTTCCCAGCAGGCAGTAATAGCTGCAATATTTAAAAGTTATATATTTTATTTTTAAATGACTTGTTCTCAACTTTTCATGAAAATTCACTCTTAATATTAATCATTCTACTAGACTAGTAAGAGTATAACAGTATATAGTCTACAATACTGCATATACACCCAGAAAACAACAACTGAACCTCTTGACCATGTCTGTACACATTTATCAATTGAGTTGGCATATGATTGGCTGATATTTGATAAATATTTGCATTAACAAGCTGGTGGACAGGTGTACCGCACCTAATAATGTGGTTACTGAGAATATGAGTATTAGTTGTGCAGGTAGCAGTTGAAATTATACTTCCCTCTAGGGTCTTTCAGCGCACTTATCCCTGGGTATGGGTATGCACTTTGCACTTTGTTGTATGTCGCTCTGGATAAGAGCGTCTGCCAAATGCCATTAATGTAATGTCATGTAATATATAATATTTCATCCATGGACCCTATACTTCCATACCATGGGGATTTAGGTCATCTCTAGCATCTGACTTGACACGTATGACTATTTGTTGCCAGGTCGCACAACACAGTCAATGTCAGGACTGAAGTTAATACAATCCTCTTTTTTCTTTCAGTAAAGCCTGTGTTATTCCCTTTTTAACTGAACAGGTCTGAACAAGCAGGAAAAGGTGCTTTGGACAAGCTTAGCTCCTAAACAGTATTCTTTCAACAGGCATATTTGTAATCCAATTTGGTTTTGTGGTCAGGGCCCATACCCAATGGGGTTGGCCTTATAGGGCATACAATTAAACTGCCAAGCAGTCATATCGCTATACATGATGGTCAACAATTCATGCAGCAAAAGTGACACATTCTAATTACTGTATACAAGCTAATGTAAGGGTGACATTGAGTAAACGGAGAGTAGGGATTGCGTTCGTACTGCAGGCGACGTGATGACATCCAGGGGCAAGCCGCTGATGTTTCACTGCTGGTGTTTCCGCAGGTGGGGTGCAGGACATCAGCGCACCGATGGAGTCCCAGCTCTCCCAGCTCTCCTCCCTGAACGGAAATCCCCAGCAGGAGGACTTTATACAGCCCCACTATAAGGAGTCCTACCGGATAGCCATCGACACCCTGGTCAGCAAAGGGCAGGAAAAGTACAAGGAGGTCCTCAAGGCGGAGCAGATCGGCGACTTCCTGTCCGAGCAGGAAGTCCTCTACATCCAGGAGAACACCAGGTTTCCGGTCGCCCCCAGCAGTACCAGCGAGGAGGTCAATGGCTGCCTCGATAACACCTCTTCTTCCGGGACATACTGGCCCATGCACTCTGATGTGGAGACACCTGATCTGGATCTGGGTTGGCCTGAGTGCCTGAAAAGGAGTGCGGGCACCAACATCGATCTACTCTTCCACCCGCCCCGGACCAACAGCCCCACCATCAAAGAGGTCATCCGGAAACAGATCCAGGAGGCTCGACAGGTAACGTGCCCATGCTGGGTGTGTCAGGCAGCCTTGAGATCCTGTCAGATGGTGTGCATCGTGTTGCTTATCTAGCTTGCCTCATGTCTCCAGCATGCTGTGAAACTCCCATATCACCACGTCCTAAAGGTGTTCTTTCGGGTTGAGATCTGGCGCTGCAGGACTTTGGAGTAAATTGAAGTCACTGTCGTGTTCATGGAACCAGCTTGAAATTATGCATACTTTATAAAGTATATACCTTATATATAGAATATATAGTATATACATAAACTCAGTGGCTGCCTAATGCAAAAGCCTGCTCCTCCACACATTGAATTAGCCTAATGATGAACAAGAAGTATGATCTCAGCACTTTGACTGTGTATGATTGTTGGTAGATCAAATTGTTTTTACACATGTTGCTGCAGGAAAAGACTGGGGGCTTGCTACTAAAACACCTGTCCGACAGATCAGAAACACTCTTCAGGAGGCAGGTGTGCCTGTGTCAGTGACTAATGTACTATTACTTCACCAACAGAGCCTCAGGGGCTACACTGAAAGATGCAATTCATCAGTTAACCACAAAAACAAGATGATCATTTTACAGTTTGTACCTAAAAGAGCCTGTAGAGTCCTGGTAGAAGATCTTGTGGACAGATCAGACCAAGACTGACTTGTGGCTCACTTGTCACTGTGACTGATGACAAGAGCCTCCACTCTGATAAAAGTGAGCAAGTGTGGAGGCCAAAAGGAACTGCCCAAGATCCAAAGTGGTCACTGAGTGTGTATGGGTCACATACTTGCATGCATATGCTATGCAACAACAAAATACTAAACAGGACTGCTTTCATTTGCATAACATATTGTTGAAAACATTATGGTACCCTGATGGGGACTATGTACAAAAAGTGCTGTCATTTGTAATGGCTGTAATGGTGAGACCAAAGTGTATAAAATACCCTTAAATAAAGGTAAGAATGTGCACTTTAACCACATGTGAATGTCCCAAATGCTCTTGAGCTCACTGTGTGTTCAGTAGCTCAATAATATGAACCATATTATTGGATCTACAGTAGCAAGACCCTACCCTTTTGCTGCAACAACACCATTGTGTAAAAGTCATGAGTCAGGTTCTTGGAATGAACAAATATTACCCCGTTAGCTTTTTTATTTAAAGGGCACAATTCAGCTATTACTTGTCTTTTAGCTTTTGTTAACCTAAGTATTATTAAATTTATGAACTACTTACTTTAAATGGCATATATATCTAATGACTTACAACATTTTCAACATTTTCACCCAGATGCAAATGATAAAAACCGGACTGTCCAAATTAAAGTTGGTGGTAGTAAAACACAGGTACTCATACTCAAACTACAAAATTATATTTTTGATATGAATCATGCAGTGGAGAAAGCTTTCATCGTGGATATCCAAATTAAACAATTAAAAGGTTCATTCTGTGCATATGTACTGTATTCTTTTTCTCAGTTTAGTGATGTGGCCTATGGCCAGGTATTGATTGGTGTAGGTATTATAAAATCCCATTTGTATGTGTAACAAAGCAGTTTCAATGATATACCGAAATCTATTAACATTAACATTCTCCCTCACTTATTTCCACCACAAATGAAAACTTTGCTGTCTTTGTTATGGAAATGTGTGCTTTCCCTAAAATACATAGATAGGGCCCCTATCATAGGGGAAGTGTGTGAAGTCGTTATTTTTAGTTTTGAGAATGACTCATTGACGGTGCACTGCACCAACTAACCCCCAGTGATTATCCAGAGCAGGTTGCGTTCACAATACATGGAACATCTTCTCCGTTTCCTTTTCAAAATCCTCCTCGCAAGCGTGTTGGTTTCTGAATATTTTAATGATCCATAACTGTAAATATTGTTGCAGTAATAACTCACAGATTAATATCACTCATGCAATTATCCCTATTGTGTAGGCTAGTGTGTCCATTAAATATACAGTATAATGTACAGAAAAAAATGTTGCAGTGGCAACCACAGCAAATATTGAGCAGCGGAATGAGGAACCGCATGGATATTTTAAACAAGCATATTACTCAGCTGTATTACGACCTCAGCTGAACCTCCTCTGCTGTTTAAAAATCTATTACAGGCTTTCGACAAGATAACTACAACGAAAACGCACACACCCCCGCACACATACAGTGAGGTCCGTGAGTATTTGGACAGCGGGGTGATTTCTCTTCTTTCGGCTCTGTGCTCCAGCACATTGTATGCCGAATTAAACAATGCATACGAGGTGGTAGGCAGTCCCGCAGGGGTGGCTCTCACTTGGCTTTGCCTCACCCTGGAGCTATATGGGGGGGATTGAGTCAGCAGTGTTCATTGGTCAAGCACCCCCTGCAGGCCTTCCGGGTGTCCGTGGCTTTCTCTCTGTGTAGGCGTATGATTGGGTTTCCTTCGCCCCTGCACACTTGCACATAATGAATTCATTGGATATGAAACATTTGGGGTGAGATTGATGTGGAAGTGGCGAGTCCGTACCCCCTGGATCGGAAAAACAAAATGCTATGCTGCTATTATTCTCAACTAGCTATGTTGTACCCCTTGTACGAGTATCAGTGTCAGCACTTCCCTTGCGTACCGCCATACGTCCGTAGACACAGATTTGACATTCTGCCAACACACACACAAACATGCATGCAACAGGTTTAGCCGTGCCAAACCAGGTCACTTTTCTTTGACATCAACACAATCATTTACAAGCAATAGCTGTAGCTGTGTTACCTGTGCAGCTGTTATCTGGTTTTATTATCCCTTTCCTCAGGTCCCTGTTTAAGGTCAGCACTGATGGTAATTCGCCCATCAATTTATTTGTTCTTTTTTTTTAACAAAACATACAACAGGGAGAACTAATGTACCTAATTGTTTTTATAATTCCAGACATTCATAAATCTACAAACAGAATGCTCAACTACCACATGAACAATATCATTAGGCAGGTCTCTAGAATTTTGCTGACAAAACCTCAACTGATCAGCAAAACATGCATTTTCAGCTGCCTTTCCTTCCAGTTTTCAGATAGAAAGCACTACAATACGCGGAAATGACTGATATTTCATCATTAAATATTTTGCCTGCAAAGACATGAGAGTTTAAACTTTCTGTGAATAAATGTTACACAATTTAATATTTAATGTTTTTGTTTTTGACCCTGCTGTGGGGACAATCTGCCGTTCTCCTATGAAGCATGCCAGCCTGCTGCTTCTTCTCCCTCTGAAGCCGCACCACAACATTTGCTTCATTTGTGATGTACAGTTGCTATGTGCTGTCGGAAATAGTCAACACTGACACAGACTTTTAATGTCTTATCTTGAGGCATAAATGCCTGACTCCTTCAACAAAACACTTGCGCTCTCTTTGTGAGCATTCAATGCCAGATGAGCAAAAATGGGTTATGTTTGGAACGCTACATTATTGCCATTGAAATTGGTTAGATACTTTAGAATGTAAAATTAGTGCTTCTGTTTGGGGAAAATTGGCTGATTAACAATGACGACAAGCATTAAACGGCAAGCTTTCATTCTTTAGCTATGCAATTCCATATTCAGTCTGAAAACATGGAGAGGAATGCCACTACATATGTTTTTAGTATCGCTGCGGACTTTCCTCTAGACGCGGTGATTTTTAAATTGCTCATTTGAACAGCATGGGTTAGGGCTTGAGCCAGTTTGTTTGTCTATTACCTGTTAATCACTTCTACTGGTTGCATACCTGTAGAGTGATTGAACATTTGTCTTAAATTCCACAGCTATTTAAGCTATTTATCAGTAGATTAGCTTTGATTTGATATTGCTTGTGAGCAATTGTAGGCCATTTAAATAGGCGTGTCAGAGCGTCGCTCCTTCCCAGTTTGTGATGTTATGTTTCACCCCATCCCAGTCTGCTCTCTCCCTCGAAGACCCCCCCTGCGACGTGGGCCTCCACGGCGTCGGAACCCCTCGAACCTCAGCTACCCCCCGCTGACCCCCTGTGAGGACTTTGCTGTCACAGGGGGACTATGGAACTGCCAGTCTGCCACTCGGAAGGCTGACTTCATCCCTGCGTATGCCTCCCTCCAGTCCCTACAATTCCTTGCCCTCACAGAGACCTGGATCACACCTGACAACACCGCCACTCCCGCTGCCCTCTCATCCTCCTTCTCATTCTTGCACACTCCCCGGCCTTCCGGCCGTGGCAGTGGTACTGGTCTTTTAATTTCCCCCTCGTGGAAATTCTCTGTTCTCCCCCTCTCTGACCTGTCCATATCCACTTTTGAATTCCATTCTGTTGCAGTATCCTACCCTACTAACCTTTTCATTGCAGTTATCTACCGTCCTCCAGGGCCCCTGGGAAACTTCCTTGATGAGCTAGACACCCTTCTCAGGTCCTTCCCTGAGGATGGCACCCCACTAATTCTCCTTGGAGACTTCAAAATCCACCTAGAAGCCTCCCAGGCTGCTGCCTTCCTACCGCTAATCCACTCCTTCGGCCTCTCCCTGCAACACTCTCCTCCAACCCACAAGGCGGGCAATGTCCTAGACCTTGTCTTTGTGAGGAATTGCTCATGCTCCGATTTCACGGTTACCCCTCTGCATACATTTGATCACCACTTCATCTCATTCTCCCTCCCTCTTCCTCCCCATCCTCCTCCCCCTCCTCCTACCCACACTTCCTCAGCCCGCTGTAACCTCCACTCCCTCTCACCCTCTTCCTTTGCCAGCACCGTCATCGCCTCACTCCCCCCTCTTGAATCCTTCTTCAAACTCCCCACTAACTCTGCATCTGCCACCCTCCTTTCATCTCTCTCCTCCGCCTTTGACTCTCTCTGTCCGCCTGTCTCAAAGCCACCTCGCACATCCCCTCCCAGTCCTTGGATATCTGACACCCTCCGTACCTCCAGGGCCAGCCTCTGCGCAGTGGAGAGGAAGTGGGGGAAATCCAGAGATGCTTCAGACCTCACGACTTACCAGTCTCTCCTGGCGGCATTCTCTTCCGCTGTCACTGCCGCCAAAGCAAAATACTTTCAAACACAAATTCAGAACTCCGGTTCTAACCCCCGGAAACTTTTCTCTATTTTCTCCTCTCTCCTCAATGCACCGCCTCCTCCTCAGTCCTCCTTTGCTGCTGATGACTTTGCTGATTTCTTCGATGAGAAGGTCACAGTCATCCATAGATCCTTTACAACCACCGCCCCCCTCACTGTGCCCTTCCCCCCCACTAGGCCCGTCCCTTCCTTTTCCACTTTCTCCCCCCTTACAGACTCTGATGTTTCTCAACTCCTGCTCTGCCACCGCCCTACAACCTGTGCCCTTGACCCTATCCCCTCTTCTCTTCTCCAAACTATCACACCTGACATTCTCCCATTTGTCACCTCCCTTGTCAACTCCTCCCTGTCTTCCGGCTGTTTTCCGGCATCCTCCAAGAGGGCCCACATCACTCCGCTGCTAAAAAAAGCCTACTCTGGATCCCTCCATCATCCAGAACTACCGCCCGGTATCTCTTCTTCCTTTCCTTTCTAAAACTATAGAACGAGCCGCTTCTACTCAACTTTCTTCTTTCTTTTCTAACAACAACCTGCTAGACCCCCATCAGTCTGGCTTCAGATCGGGCCATTCGACAGAGACTGCGCTCCTCTCCGTCAGTGAGTCACTCTATGCCGCATGAGCAGCCTCCCTCTCCTCTGTCCTCATTCTTCTAGATCTCTCTGCTGCCTTCGACACTGTGGATCACTCCATCCTCCTGTCTGCCCTGTCAGCAACTGGCATCTGTGGCACAGCCCTGGACTGGATTGAGTCCTACCTGTCTGGTCGCTCCTTCCAGGTTGCCTGGGCTGGTTCGGTATCGACACCTCGGCCCCTCGCCACAGGAGTTCCCCAGGGCTCAGTCCTAGGCCCGCTTCTTTTTTCTCTTTACACTTGCTACCTTGGCCCTGTGATCACTGCACATGGGCTATCCTACCACTGCTACGCGGACGATACCCGACTCTTCGTCTCGTTCCCGCCGTCTGATACGCAGGTTTCAGCCCGTATCTCTGCTTGCCTGAGGGACATCCAGAGCTGGATGGACAACCACCATCTAAAGCTCAACCCAGGCGAGACTGAAATGATATTCATCCCTGCTAAAACCTCTCCCCATCTGGATCTCTCCATTTCCCTCGGGGATACCACACTCACGCCGTCACCCAGTGCAAGGAACCTCGGCGTGGTGATGGACAGCAGACTGTCCCTCTCCGAGAACATTGCGATGGTGACCCGGTCTTGCAGGTTCTTCCTATACAACATACGGAGAATCCGCCCCTTTCTCACCCCCTACTCGACCCAGCTCCCGGTCCAAGCGATGGTTCTGTCCCGCCTGGACTACTGCAATTCCCTCTTGGCTGGCCTCCCAGCGTCCGCCATCAGACCCCTCCAACTCATCCAGAATGCAGCAGCTCGTCTGGTCTTCAACCTTCCCAAATACTCACACGTCACCCCCCTGCTTACTTCCCTCCACTGGCTGCCTGTCATGGCTCGCATCAAATTCAAAACATTGGTGCTAGCCTTCCAAGCAGTTAAAGGGTCTTCCCCAGCTTATCTACAAAAAATCATCAGACCCTACACCCCTGTCAGACCTCTTCGTTCAGCCTCCACATGCCGCTTGGCACCTCCCCCTCTCCGAACCTCCACCTCACGCTCACGATTACTGTCTGTTCTGGCTCCACGGTGGTGGAACGAACTCCCCGTTGAGGTCAGAACTGTAGAACCTCTCCCCACCTTCAAGCGCAAGCTGAAGACACACCTCTTCAAGCAGCACCTCTCCCCATCCCTCCCTACCTCCCTGTGAACCTTAATTGTTGTCTCTGTGACTTGCTTTGTGTATCGGTATTTTTAGTTGGCTAGGTAAGCAGTGTTTGGATAGTTAACTTTGGTGACTTTTGCTCTGTTTGTTTCTTTCTTTGTTCTCAAAAAAAAAAAAAAAAAAGGCCCTCGTCCTTAACTTTGTTGTACAGATAGCAGTTGAAATTGTACTTCCCTCTAGGGTCTTTCAGCGAACTTATCCCTGGTTATGGGTATGCACTTTGTTGTACGTCGCTCTGGATAAGAGCGTCTGCCAAATGCCAATAATGTAATGTAATGTCCATAAGGTATGAAGGAAATTCAAGGGATCTCTTAAACTTTTCAATTTAGTCTACTTTAACACTGAACAGAGGCGGCACGGATGATGCAGTGGGTAGCACTGCCGCCTCACAGCAAGGAGGTCCTGGGTTCGAATCCCTGTCGGCCGGGCCTCGTGGAGTTTGTATGTTCTCCCCGTGTCTGAGTGGGTTTCGTCCCACAGATCAAAGACATGCAGGTTAGGCTGATTGGATTGTCTAAATTCCCTGTGTGTGTGAGTGAATGGTGTGTGTGCCCAGCGATGGACTGGTGACCTGTCCAGGGTGTATTCCTGTCTTTCGCCCAATGTATGCTGGGATAAGCTCCAGCCCCCCTGCGACCCTGTTCAGGATAAGCGGGTTAGGATAATGAATAAATTAATTAATTAACACTGAACAATTACACCATTGAACTTGCACAGCAAAGTATTTTCAGCGTGAACCTGTAGTACCATAGTGTTTTCACCGTGCACCTGTAGTGCCTGTAGTACCATAGTGCTCTTCGAGCAGGAGTGTCGCTCTCCAGTCCTTGTGCTTCAATACATTCCATTCCATTGCATTTTATTTGCAGATACTCCTGTTCAAGATGAATGACAACAAACAAACAGAATGCCAGTGTTATTTTCAGCTCCAGTGACTCATATACTCATACACTGATGAGCTAAAGAGTCCACACACTGTGTTTACAAGCCCTGCATTAACTTCTGATTGGAAAAGAAACCACATAGACCCAGGGATGCTGCAGCCCTCCAGGGCTGGAGCCTGGCACCAGTGCCTCTGAGTGGCCTCATCATTTGACTTGCTCTTCTTCTGTTGTTTCCTCACAGGTGATCGCTGTTGTAATGGACATTTTTACAGATGTGGATATACTCAAAGAGCTTGTCGACGCCTCTGGCAGGGGAGTTGCGGTCTATATTCTTCTGGATGATTCTGGCCTCCAAAGCTTTCTCACCATGGCCGAGAAGCAGGATATTCATATACAGAGACTGAGGGTAAGATAGAATTCATTCAATCATTCATGCTTTTCTGCATCGAGAATAAATACAAGACCCAGGACACTCCTTTCTTTTATTGTTTTATTGGACAAGCACATGATTTAGATAAGCCTTCTGATGGATTCTGGTCTGTTGTGAGATGACTTGAGGCGGCATGTGGTCTGTCCTTGCTATAAGATACACATTACTATGTAAATTCAGTTCCACTGTCTGAGTCACTAAGGTTCATGTTCAACACTGTGTCATTCAAGTGAAACGGCTGCCTTAAAATTGCTTAAGACCTTATTGCACAATATGTCACTACAACTTTCACCCATTGTGGATTACTTCTCTGTGTGGTTCAAGTACGGTGATGATGAGTCAGAAAATGAATGTTTCTGAACCAAAGTTTTTTTTATTCCTTGGAATGTGAGAAATATTTGAGCAGAAATATTTGATTCAAACACATAGATCTCAATTTCAATATCAGGTCCCCAATTTTTACATTAATGGCATTTTGGCAGATGCTCTTATCCAGAGCGACATACAGTTGATTAAGCAGGAGACAATCCTCCCCTGGAACAATGCAGGGTTAAAGGCCTTGCTCAAGGGGGTGCGGATCTTATTGTGACTACAATGGGATCGAACCACCGACCTTGCGGGTCCCAGTCATGTACCTTAACCCAGTCAAAGGTAAAGGTAATCCAAAATGTCTAACCTCTAATGAGGGAAGTATTGTTTGCCAATGACTTTAGGACTGTGATGTTACCCCCCCCCACTCCTCTTCTCATGATATAAACTGTTTAAGACAAACATGAACAGAGATTCATGTTTTGATGGAAATGACTCAGGACATAGGGCTTTGCATGTCCTTTAGTTCAAAGTACACACAGCCCTCTTTCACATTTGCCTGGAACAAAAAACAAAGCACAGATCACGCCACATAAAAATCCACCCTATCTCTCTCTATCTCTTTCTCTCTCTTCTTTTAATAGATGCCAAATGTAGTTTTCAGAAGTATTTTTACCTTAATTAGACTCAGACATTGGCTGTCTTTTTTCATCCTACTTGTCCAACTGCAATCCCGGTGCAGATGATACAGCTAATCTTGTAGGCGTGCAGACGTTTCAAGTGAGGGAGTAGTAATTATTGGTTATCTGAAGGTGAAAAAGTCTGCACCACACCCAGGAAGAGCTTTCAAAATACAGCTAAGAGTATAAGCTATTTTGACGGGTATAAAATGCAAATTTCAGAATTACCTGATTTGCCAGGAGTGATTTAGCACGCTTGAAATTGTTGTTGAACAGCTTTTCTATTCAAAGTGGAAATGTAATGCATTTTATGAACGTACTATGGTTGATTTATTGCATATGCACGTACACTCAGTGGCCACTTTATTGAGTGCACCTATCTTGTACTGAGTAGAGCCAAACTTTTGCCATCAAAACAGCCTGAATTCTGTATAGCATGGATTCAACAAGGTGTTGGAAACTTAGCCCTTTGGTCCACGCTGGCTTGATAGCATCACACTGATTTCTCAGCCACACATTCACACTGTGAACTTAGTGTCCCAAAGGTGCTCTGTGGGACTGAGATCTGGACTATGCAGACTATTGGAGTAAACTCAAACCACTGTCACAGTCACAACCAGCTTGAGATGATGCGCACTGTGGCATGGCACATTATACTGCTGGAAATTATTTTATTATCCATTCAAAAAGTATCCATTCAAAAAGTATCCATTCAAAAATTATCTATTCAAAAAGCATCCATTCAAAAAGTATCCATTCAAAAATTATCCATTCAAAAAACTGTGGCCATAAACAAATACGCATGGTTAACTACAATGGTTAGGTATACTGTGGCATTCAAATTATGCTCAATTAAGGGGCCTAATACTGTATGAGCCAAGAAATCATTCCCCACACCATCATACCACCAACCCCAGCTTGCACCATTAGACACCGCCAGGATGGGGTGATGGATTCATGATGCACATCTGGTCATGCACTGGCAGTAGTAGTAGTAGTAGGTACTTTATTGTCCCCGTGGGGAAATTGGTTTTCGGTAGAAAATCATTGTTGGCGGCGTTACATAAAAACAGGCACAGCACATAGAGACAGACATATAACATCAACAGATCAGACTTCTGCAATAGAAAGACAGGCTTTTACACGTTACGCTAACTACACCCAATGCAGTTACCAGCTCCACCTGTAAGGTGCAGTTGCCAACTGAGCAGTGGCAGAACTGCTAATTACTTTTAAAAATAAGTCCCAAACTGTGAGAATACTGAAGTGAAAATATATTCCATCAAAATGTAATGGCATTATGTGCAAGGTTATATGCCAAAATAAACACCACCATCCTCAGGGTTCCTGTATAACAAATGTCAAACTTCATCTCATGTTTTAAATTGATCTGCCATCTCAGTATTTAAATATCTTGCAGTGTATATTGGTATCCTGTGTTCAGCAGTGTTTTTTTCTTCAAGTTTTTCCAAAATATCTTCAAAAATCTTCCATCTGTCTACTTTTTCCCAGACACAATGTAACTTCTGGAGGGTGTGCCGTTCTCATTTAAACCATACTCTGCTTAAGGGTTAGAAGGTAAATGACAGAGTGGTAATCAGTCTTATAATTGTAGTAATTATATGGGGGAGGGATTAGTACTCAGGGATGGCCATTCAGATGCCTGAATGAAAATCAATAGAATGCATCATGAGAAACAAAATTGAGAAAAACTCAAATCTGGAGTGGGACTGAAAATTCTAGATATGTAATACAAACTACAAATTGCAAAAATAATGTTGAATATGAAAGCCTCACTACTTCTTTATGTATGTCATTTATGCATTTTTTTTTAGACTATACAATCCATCTGTGCAAAATGTTTACCAAAATGTTGGTTTCGCAATAGCCTCTTCTGACTGCCTTATTGGAGACGCAGCATAACTGGGGACACTGGTTTAGTAACCTTTAAAATTTATACTGATGATTTCAGGAACACAAGGCAGTGAAAATGCAAGAGAGTATGTAACCAATCAACTCTGCGTAAGCTTGGTTTTAAGGCCTGGGATTAGCAGGTTATTTATTATGTGGCTGCATTTCCATTTTATTTTAGGAATTTATTGTAATATTAGGTCACTAAAGGATACCAGGCTTCTCTGTCGTCTAAATTTATTAATAAAGCTGGCTTTCATGCAATTGCTTCTGATAAAAACAAAAAATCTAATTTCAAAAAGATAGAAAATAAAATTTCAGGTGTGGATTCCTATAAAAAACATTTGCTTGCTGTAAATGATTATGTGGAATATTATGTGTGACATAATGCATGGCTATATAGCACTCTCATTTAAAATGAAAATGAAAAAACTACTACATGCTAATACTACTACTACATACTAATGACCCATTGGCAGTTTACATCTGTGTTTTTGTGTTGTGTTTAGAGTAATTTTTTTATTTGGTTCCTACAGTATCTTTTGAATTCCAGTCGAAATGTTGACCATCACAACCCCGACTTCAGTATGAATCTGATCTTTAACTCCTTAAGTATCACCCCATTTCTTAACACAAGCTTGCAAATAGCATACCCAACAGTCTCTGAAAGGTAGCCCTTTAGGGCAGAATTACTCTAAGTATTACTAAATAAAAGTAACAGAAGCTCAAACACAGTGGAAGAGGAAGATTTTTTTCTCAATAAAATTTTCAGTTTTTGTGTGAATACAGATTATTGTGACGGTGCCTGGCACAATTGGAAACACAATAGAGCCACAGCCAAAACAATTGACAAATCCCCTTTTAAATTTGATGACAATATCACAAAAAAGGGCATTCTTTATCATTTTTTTAAAAGTTATGCCTAGACAGTTTTCCAAAAAGGACATTTGGAGACTCCGAAAGGACATATGGAAACTAAATGATATTATGTGTCTTATGATGTCTAAAATCCTGTATTTCGCACAACCCTGGCCGATGAGACTGACTGGAAGGGGTTAACCATTTGTTTAAAATGTTAAAATATGTGCTTTAAATGGAATACTCATGCATGCAATGTTTATGATGAGATCTGCTGACAAATACAGACTAAAACCTAGCTATATTTTCTGTTGAAGAAATTGCATAGAACATCTTCTGAAACCTGCAATGCAAGCACCTAATACCTACATCCAGAGGGTAATTTTACAAAACAGTAATTAACTGGGCGGTTCAGGTCAAAAGCTGTGGTTTTGAGCATTCATCATGCAGTGGTTCTTCTAAAGTGTTTTTTTTTCTTCTTATATTCAATATTTAGGATAGTCTATATAGACATTATTAGGTATTTATTTGACTAATTTTTTTTGACATATTGGTCTTCTGCTGCTGCAGCCTATACACTTAGAGGTATGACGCGTTGTGTGTTCAGAGATGCTCTTCTGCATATCACTGTTGTAGCACATAGTTATTTGCTTTACTGTCACCTTCCTGTGAGCTTTGACCAGTCTGGCCCTTCTCCTCTGACCTCTCTCATTAACAACACGTTTCTGCCCACAGAACTGCTACTCACTGGATGTTTTTTGTTTTTTGCACCATTCTCTGCAAACTCTTGAGACTGTCGTGCATGAAAATACCAGGAGATCAGCAGTTTCTGAGATACTCCAACCACCCTGTGTGGCACCAACAATCATTCCACAGGCAAAGTCACTGAGATCATATCTCTTCCCCATTCTGACATTTGGTCTGAAAAACAGCTGAGCCTCTTGACCATGTCCGCATGTTTTATGCATTTAGTTGCTGCCACATGATTGGCTGATTAAATATTTGCATTAACAAGTTAGTGTACAGGCCTACCAAATAAAGAACTACTACAGGTGTATAACTACAGGTGATTTTGAACATACTGTAATCAGAATAACATGAAGGAACCGGACTGTATGGCAGTAGGAGCAAGTGTGGCTTCACTGACGGGTGTACACATTGAGATAAAGGTTTTAGTAGCAGATTTCGGTAAGCGTATTACCCATATCTATTTTTCATTATCAGCAGGGAAAGCATGGGCACTAGTAGATCCAGGGGACCCCTAGAGGTGGTGTGTGTGGGTGTATGTGTGTACTGTCTGTGTGCTCGAGGACCCTTTATCACATTTCTTCCCCTGCAGAAATCATTTCTTGATCCGTCTCTGTCAACCAGCACTGCCAGAGCCTGCTGCTCTAAAGAAGCATAGCTATGGTCACAGCACAGGGATTTAGAAATAATTGCCCCTGCTTTCATATGTTCCTCACACGTGTATGCGGTTTTAATCATACATGAATATGCATTTCTAAAGAGACCAATATTAACTGTTAGAAGACTGGAGACACATTAGAGCCTAACTGATCATAGCAGGGGAGTGTACTGTTCTATATGAAAGGCAGGTGAAACCCATTAAAATGTTATTTGCGTGTGGGAAATTGCCTTGGGATACAAACCATGTGAAAGTTCGCCAGAGATGATAAAAAGATGCCGAAAAAGACTATCTATAATGAGTAAAACCTCTAATGACAATAACATGTTATAGTCATAGGGCAGAGTAGGTATTATGAAAATTTCACAGGGAGAATATGGCTGTACTATGTCCCTGTATGATGTCTTCTTAACCAAATTAGCCATTGCCAAGGTTACTGCATTACATTACAGTCATTGGCATGAATTTGAGGCAGGACTATGCATTGCTCCCTGTGCTTCACTTATTACGGGAAAAGAGGACATGGCAATCACAAAGAAAAATCATTTAAGGTTAGGAAACCATGGCAGGCTACATTACCTGGCAGCAACTTCTGAAAACATAACCGCTTATCTGGAAGCCAAAATTGCAGGGTAACATGTCATCCTCTGACAGCCTACAATGCAAAAACATTGCTTGTCCTCAGCAACACCTGTAAGACCTGAGAAGTATATATGTGGAGTTAGGACTACTAACTAGTAGTAGACTTATTTTGAAGAAAGTAATTAGCATTAAAATGGAAAGACAGACAGACCTCCATAGAAGTATAGTATAAGAATAATGAGTTTGTTTCTGACCTAAACATAAATGTAACTACTGTCAAATATGCACCTGGCAGGCCTGACTCCACAAACAGGTTCCACATTGCAGGTGTTATGCTTTAGATAAAACGCTCAATAGCCTGAGAACTCAAAGGCTTACTCACTCATTATCTTACACAATAGTTTAATGACTACTCGAGAACTATCCTGAAACTCCATGGGTGTGAAAACACTCAACAAAAAGGAGACTTCAGACAATGCTTTATCCGATTAGTGGTGCCAAACAGGGGCCAAGCAGCTTGTTTGCTTACATGTTTAACACTACTTTGGTTTGGTCCTGCCGTGTGGGTATATCCCCTGGTGTAAAATCCAGCTATGACCAGCCTGAAATACTAGCTAACAGCTGTTTCAAAACATAGTTTGAGCTGGTCAAACTATGTTGAGTATAGAGCTGGTCTACCTGGTCAACCAGCTACCAGCTCAAAACCTAGCTTGAGATGTTTTTTTTTTCAGCAGGGTCTCAAGATGTTTTTTCACATGGAACCTTAACAAGAAATGTCAACTTAAAGAGTCATGTGTGAATGAGAGCAGGAGTTGGTATTCTGGAAGAGATGCTCTGCCAGTTTAAGGCTGAATAACATTAATATTGGCTAATGTGTGAAAATGTGATTGTGAATATAATTACACTGCATTAAGTTGATAAAATGATACAAAATATAATTGCAAGACATCAAATTAAAAGCACTTTAAATTTAAATATGAATAGATAAAATTAATTGCATTTTTATTTCATGTGTGTGTGTTTTGAAATATAATTAAAAAGTGTATGACACATCAATGATACATGATAATAATCATAATATAATCATAATAATAAGCATAATAATAATAATAATAATGACAATATTACTACTACTACTACTACTACTACTACTACTAATACTACTACTAATAATAATAATAATAATAATAATAATAATAATAATAATAATAAGCCAAAGGCTTTAGCATTTATTAATTCAGTGTGCACATTCTGCCAGTTATTTTCTTACCATATCAAAACCCTACCCATGACCAATGTAGATTGTTGATATATTCAAATGAGGGCCAAACCACTTTAGTACATGCATGCTCAAGATATGGCACTTGGATAATTATTTACATAGGCCTCATGAATACGTTTCAGAGGACTTACAATTATAAAAGGCATGACGGAGCTAGCATGTACAGTTGTTTGCATTTCCTTACATAATAAGTATTATTAACACAAATCATAAAGAGGATTGTTGAACAGGCCCCAAAGTTTCAATTCTGTTTCTTAGTCTCCTATACTGTACACCCTAGCCTCAATCTCAATATTTTAACTGACAGGTGTGACAGATACTTCTCCTGCTTCCAAAGACTGTGCCAAACTGAAAGCGTATTAATCTAATGCTTTGCCAATTTTAGGTAGCAAACTGTAAAATAAGGCCTTGCTTGGTAATTGAAAACCATTTGGCAATTTTTACAGTTGTCCTCTTTTGTGAGGACCATGGAAAATCGTTGCTGCATGGACGCCAAGTGGGAAAAGAAGCAGTGATTACCGAGTGTTCTAGCTGCTTGCCCATGCAAATGCTTTACAAAATGTAGCTTTCCTACATTTCTGAATAAATTTAACCAGATTGTACGCCATGGAGTGGGCTTTCTCTCTGGCAGTAAAAGTAATACACCCTTGACTGGAGAGTCTCCTGGGCACTCCCTGTGCTCTCACACTCTTATCAAAGACCATAGCCAACGTGGCCTTACTCCATTAGCCTCCCCGTCTTTGTGTGCCTGCCTTCCACTGTAGCACAGAGTGCGGCAGGTGAATTCCTCAATAATAAAATGATGAAAGGAATGATGTGCGTCTCACACTGAAACCAGGGAAGAACCTCAACCAAACAAGGAATATGTTGGTAACAACAAATACGTGTTGATAAACACTATAGCGGTAAATGGCAGGTATCTTCTCGTTATACTCTGTTAAAGTAATCCTGGAAGCAGTCAGAAAGAAATATGTCCCCTGAGCACCGACTTACTCCGCGATTGGTACAGTTGTTTTGGTCTCTGTCATAGAGGTGACAAGAAAGCAGCTCCTATCTTTGTTTTACTGGTCGTGTACTCTTGTCCGCTGTAAAGGTCCTAAGCACATTGCCCTTGTTTTTGGTTGCAGAGCATGAGAGTCCGTACAGTCAAGGGACATGAATATCTCTGCCGATCGGGAGCCCGGTTTCATGGGGCGATGGAACAGAGGTTTCTGCTGGTGGACTGCCAGACAGTTCTGTTTGGCTCATACAGGTATTTACACGACCCTTCTTAAACACTGTCAATCTCGCTTGAATATAAAATTGAGCCTCAAAATCTTAATTTTTCAACTGCCAAGAAGTCTAAGTCTTGTTCCTTGAGTTGCCAAATTCTAATGAAAAATGTGACTTTGCTGTTTATGCTGTTTTGTTGACAATCTATCATTACGAATTGACGAATGCCCTTTTGAAAAATGTAAAATGTCAACTTGTGCTTGATGTGTTCAAGCAAACAAACATTTGAAATATTACTTCCCTTTGAATGTTTGCTGGTGTGTATGTGCGTGTCTGTGTGGTGTGTGTGTGTGTGTGTGTGTGTGTGTGTGAGAGAGAGTGTGTGTGTGAGAGAGAGAGTGTGTGTGTGTGTGTGTGAGTGTGTGTATGCGAGTGTGTGAATGTGTATAAGAGCGTATAAGTAATAGTGAGTGAGTGAGCCAAAGAGGAGTTTTAAAAAGTAGGAAATTCATATTCATCATGTCAGAAACATATCTTACAGTACATTTTCTTTTGTGTTATCTTTTTACCCCACATGCTCTTGGACATTCTATTGAAAATCACCTGTCAAATCCTCCTTAGACACATTACTCTGTACAATGCAAAAATCACAGTACAATGCCCTCTTGACAAAATATCACTAAATGGGAATAATGAATTAATGACACTTTAACAAAAGGATTACTGAAATTCTCATTTTCAATAAATGGATGAAATTAAGGCTCCATTAGACTCCACTGGAGTGAGATTAATCTCTCTCTTAATCACCCTCTCTGCCTCACTCTTTCTTTCTTTCTTTCTCTCCAAGCTTCTCGTGGTCGTTTGAGAAGATCCACCTCAGTATGGTGCAGGTGATCACAGGTCAGCTGGTGCAGCTGTACGACGAGGAGTTCCGGACCCTTTTCGCGCGCTCCACCGTTCCCACCGTGCTCACCGCCACGGAGGGCCGGGCTAACGGGTACGTCCCGGCGCCGGGGTTCAAGGCCCAGTGTGGGCAGGCCTTCGAGAGGGCCGACCTCCTGAGACACACCCTGGACACGGTCTACCTGAGGGCCTGCGGGAAAGGGGGCGGCCAGACGAACGCTGCGGGAGACCGGGAGGAGGAACCTCCGGACAGGTCGCTTCACGAGCCGAGGCCCGCCTACGACCCCGCCGCCAACGCCCGAGTCCGCCCCCAACACCTCCCGCAGCCTGATACGCTGGGCTTCCTGAAGAGGCACAGCTACGCGGGCGAGAGGCAGGAGGCCTCCTTCATCCCCACCAACCCAAAGTACGGTGCCAGCAACTGGAACGTGTCCGGAGAGGGGGCTCACAGGCACGGGTCTCCTGGAAGAAACGAGCTCCTTTCCAGGGGTACGGGGGACCCCCTGCGGCAGACCAAGCTGGGACAGGTGTACGGGAGAGGCAACGGCAACCTGCGGCAGTCCTTCCACGGCAACGATAAGCACGTCCTCTCTGCCCAGCAGAACCTGCCGAGCCTGGAGCGCACGACCAAGTCCTTCCTCCGCACCTGGCGCATCGAGTCGTACCTCAACAGCAATGAGGCGCCCTTGGGGGAGTCCACCGACTACCTGGACCAGTACGAGGCCCTGGACAGCAAGCCCGGCTCCTACATGACCTCCCGGCTGAGGTCGTCTATCATCTTCACTCCCACCATCCCGGAGCAGCCTGAGACCAACAGCAACTCGCACAACTCCTCTTCCGCAGCGCCCTTCAGCTCCCCGGCACCCACGCCCTTCTACTCCTCCATGCAGTGGCCGCCCCCGCCGCAGATGGATGGCAGGATGAGGCAGGACGAGTACATGTTGAAGAGACGGAGCCTCCAGATTCTGGACGACCCCCGAAATACTCTCGGCATCCCGTACCATAACGCTTACACCAGCCTGGGACGGTCCAAGGGGGGCCTGTCGCCGAAGACCATGGATGCCCTCCAAGAGGACTTGTATAAACGGCACAGCGTGGCCGATCCCAGGATGAACCTCCACTACGGCGGTGCTGAAGAACATCCGCCCAGGCATGGGTACGGCCTGGCAGGGCGGGGCGTGGGGGACAGACGGATGCTGGAGGAGCGGGGGGGTGGAGGGCAGCATCCATCCAGCAAGCTCAAAGAAGACAAGAGGTCCATATCTCACAACAATGTCAAGGAGGCAGGGGGTAAGAGCTTCCTGCCCCCAATGTGGCAGGAGCCACCCTCCAGGACCGTGTCGGTTTCAGCCCTCGGCATGGGCGAAAAGGAGCCCGCGCAAAAGTCCCCCGATCTGGGCTCCCAGCGCTTCTTCAAAAAGAGCACCAAGAAAATAAAATCACTGCTCAACATACCGGAGAAAAAGGGCAGTTCATCACACAACAAGTCTGGGTCCAACCTAATGGTGGACTCCAGCTCAGACAACCTGCTCTCCGAGGACCTGACCCCGGCAGGGGGGAAGGAGAGGGCTGTTTACCTCCCCGTGAAGGAAAACCACTTCTCCAACAATGCGGGAAAGTTGTCCACTCCGCGGTTTACCACGGAGGACCTGGAACAAAACGGTGCCGGCCCTTGGCGGGAGGCGCACTTGACCAGAGTCCGGAAAGATCAGTCTAGCCTGGGTGTGGAAGCCAGACCCAGAGGTCAGAGAGAGGATCAGGCATACAGCCGCTTCGAGCCCTTCTGTGTCCTGGACAAAAAGCAGCCTCCTCCGGATGATTTAAGAAAGCTCCCCGCCAACACACAAGCTCCAGAGAGGTCAAGGCCTGTGCTCAACCACACTAGAGAGAGCCCTCCCCGGGATCAATACAGTACCCCAGGGTCTCCCAATGACAATAAGCTGGGCCGGTTCATACAGCGTGTGGGGCACTTGCTTCATAAAAATAAGTAAGGAGCCAAATAACCCAGGACAAGCGTTACAGTGGTGCTAAACAGTCTTGCACCCTGTTTAGGGAAAGCATCAGGAGTTTATCTCCATAAAAGCCATATAAATATATTTATTTTCAGAACTATTAATGTTTACATTGAGAAAAATAACTATACACCACCCTGCTCCCAGTTTATTGAAAAAGAAAGTGTAAAAAGAGTCCATAGATTAAATCTAGTCTATAGTTGGCAGTGTTTCTAGGTTAATAATGGAATAATTTCCTTTGGAACACTGCCAAATAAGAAGGTAGGAGGGCTGAAATTAGTTTTATCAGTTTTAACAGGATCTGCCATGGTATCTGTACAGTAAAGCTCCCTTCAGTAATCTCTGTTGGGAGTCTGTGGGATGAATGAATGAATATATATACTTTTAATTCAACCTGTGGCGTGAATTATGCGTGTAAATCCAGGTGCTCTGTACAGCAGTACCATGGCTTCATCTCTGTAGAACTAATATTATGCTGGATATATATGGAGATATAATTGTATGAATCTTTTCATATACTGTGGATTTAATGGCTGATTTGATTGAAAGGCAAAAAATATGTACAGTAAAAGGCTCCATTCTTTTGAATGCATGCAGCATGGCACAAATTATGGAAAAACTGCATTCATAAAGTGATTATGGCGAATAAATACTCCTCTTATGATCGAAAATCTTATTATTAGCCCGAACATGTATATCTTTGTCCAGTAGTTTTCTTTTGGTGGGATTGTGTATTATTATGATTCAAAACTACTGATGGTGACATAATGGCGTTACCACTCGTGGTCAAGAAGATAGCAGTTTTGAATGCACGACTCTGAGAAACAACAACAGAAGAAGAAGGGGCACAGATACGAGTTTTAAGAGAACTAAACATCTTTAAGCGCAGTGTTTCCATAATTTGAGCCAGTGCTGCACATGTTGAATCTCAGCTCTCACACTGTAGGAAGCCTGCACGCACCATGCACCCTTTACCCTGCTGTATCTCTACTGCCACTGTACAGTGTGTATGTGTCATGTCTTCTGGGGTAACGATTAATGTTTGCTCAGTGCGTATGTCACGGAAGATATACTTTCAGCAACACACTGTAGTTAGACACGTAAGGATCTAAAGCAGTGGCAACCAACCAACCCTTCCCGGAGATCTACAAAACAAAACACACCTCATTCAACAGCTACAGATCTTGTTGAGCAGGTAATTAGTCGAGTCTGCTGTGCCGAATTAGGCTTGAAATGAGGACATAGAACGCTAGATCTCCAGGAACAGGGTTGGTAACTAATGATCTAAGGCATAGAATGATTGGATGTCAGTTGCAGCATACTACTCTACCTCTGTTAGTTTTGTTCACAAGGTTTTAAGGTATTCGTGCTTCAAAATCCTCCAGAGAAAGGAATGGCCAGTCAAGAATATTAAAATAAATATCACATAAATATATTAATAAATGTTCATCACAGTGAAAAACCATCAGTAAGGCCAAACACAGTAATTACACAACAATTACAAATGCATGAACATAATAAACTGTTTGCCAAATCTAATTTGGACAAATGTAATTATCCAGTTAATTTGCCTGATAGCAAGGAGACGCTCAATTAGAAAAGGACAATTAGTCATGTTTGCCATTGGCTAGCAAAGTCTGACAAATTATGTCCAAATCCTTTGATCTTTAATTTAGTGTCATATTGGAATAGCAGCCACACTTCAAATATATGAAAGGGCAAATATATAGAGGGACTGCTGTGCAGATGAATCGAAGGTGATCTCCATTTGTAACTGTCTTTATAAAGAGGGAGTGCTGTACTGATGTTAATATGATTTCACAGACATAAACCTAATGGGTAACTTACATTGTAAATTTTTACTCTACCATTCTTATGGTATGCTCAAAAATTGCAATTGTCAGGAAAGCTTACATTTGACAAGTTCCATTTATTCAAACAATTTATTTGCTCAATCAAATTAATTAATTTAAGTAATGACTGTTCAAGTCTTAAAACTAAGTGAGTAGTACTTTTTTGACTAGGGTGAGGCTTGCTTGAATCGTTTGAATCTTGACTTGAATTTCAATTAAATAGAATTGAATTACACTGAAAAAAAATTTCATTGGATAAACCTAGAATTTTATTCAATTTTTACACCTATATTTTTTTTAGGTTTTCTGAATTAAAATTATTTAGGTTCATATGAATTAAGTAATTTAAGCATTTTTCATAGGAATCAAAGGAATTCCAAGTTAATAGAGGTGAAAGCAATTGTGCCATTAACATTAAAGTAACACAATCTAGGCACGTCTGATTTGTGTTGGATTAACTTAACTATAAAATTAAATATTTTAGTTGTTTTACTCCAATTGTTTGAGCTGAGATTATTGGGTTTAGCAGTGTAATAGACCCATAGTTGGAATGTTTAAATAAGTCTATGCTCTTCTGTTCTCGAGTGTGTTTAACTTGTGATTCCAGAAGCATGAACAGGTTACTGCATATTTATAATGTGTATTGTATTCACAGCCCCAGACATCTGATGTTTTTTTATTTTTTTTATTTCTTTGCACATTCTTTTATTTCAGGTTTCTTTGGGGGAGAATTTGAAGCTTTTTTATTTTGTGTGATGTATTTTGAAGGTACAAGGAAAAGAGAAAACACTGAAAAACTTTGTTTGCACTTTCTGAAACACTGGGATATGTGGATTGCCAAAATTACTCTTGTTAAAAAAAAGGAAGGCCATGTTTTTAATCGTGGTAATCTTGTATTGTATTTGAAAGCTGATAAATGATTGCTTAAACATTGCAGCTTTGGGATTTGGGCGAGTTATTTTTCAGATAAATGTGAACATTCTTCTGAAAATAAAGAAGGTAGTTCTTGTGCTGCTCTACAGCCAGTATGCTTATTATTTAAGCATCATAACAAGAAATACCAGGACGGGGAGTGAGTCGTCATTTTTCAGATCTGACATGATAATTACAGTTCAACAACCCGGCACGGCTTTGAACGAACACATGTCAAGACTTTCATTTTATGCAATAAAATTGCCTCAAAAAGAACAGTTTATTTCTGACTCACATCAGTTTCTCGGTGTGCGTGGCTCTCACCTGCACAAAGGTCGGTACCACAGTTCGCCAGACTGCACTTGATGAATATGAATTGTTCGGCAGAGGTGTTACCCCAGTTGGGCCATCTTCATTTCATCATGCTTTCAAACAGAATCTAACTATCTGCTTGACAGAGCGATTGTATAAGTGCCTTTGAAGGGACACTGCGGTTTCAACAACCCTGCAACGGGCAGGGCGACGGTGAGTCACCAATGTCTTTGAACCAATCAAAGGATTTTTCTTACGGACATCAAAGCGCAATCGATGGTCAGCCCAGAGTTGAAGTGTCATTTGTAGCTCCAGCCCCCCTCAATGACCTCGGTAAGCACTCGCTCAAGTCCGTAGATCAAACTAGGGCAGGGCTGATTAAGCAACCTGAAAGGTCAGCTTCTGGCAAGTGAAAACTGGACGGGGTCCTGATCAGTACTACCGAAGGTTTATTCATTTATTTATTGTCGACCAAAAATGAAAAAAAAAAAAATGATATGCAAAACCATAAGAATAATTACAGAAAGGAGAAGATGCCCGGTGCTTTTAGGAATGCCATACAACAGTAGCTTCCGACTAAGAACCTGGGACCTGGAAGGTTGATAGTTCAAGCCCCCTCATAAAATCTGCACCGCTGTTGGGCCCTTGAGCAAGCCCCTTAACCCCACATTGCTCCAGGTGAGATTGTGCCCTGCTTAGTCTAATCAACCGTAAGTCGCTTTGGATAAAAGTATCAGCTAAATAACAATTATTCGTATTGCTCTGGTTAAGAGCATCTGCCAAATGTCATTCCACAGTTCCAGTCCATGGTCCAAGCGCTGTATCAGATCCTGATGTGTTGGCCATGGTGTGAAAAGAAGCAGTTGTATCATCACATCCTTTAGAGAAGAGCATATGCCTTTCTGCATTCTCTGAAATTGACAACAGAGACAGCAATGAGCATGATTGCATTCTGAAATTAATCTTATTGAACAAATGGGGGAAAGGTATGAAAAAGAATGCTATGCAAAAATATGGTGATGCAATGCAAGCATTGTTCAAAATTGGATGGAATATTTCCCTCAGAGAGAAATAAATACTATCTGGACTTTTAATGAGCAGATATTGGACTTACAGACATACAGTACCACACATGCCAGTACAGACATACAGTACCACTCATGCCAGTACAGACATACAGTACCACACATGCCAGTACAGACATACAGTACCACACATGCCAGTACAGACATACAGTGCCAGACATATGCTCCATCATATCAAACTTAGTAATTATACAGATGAAAATAGCTATGAATCCAACAACGGTACTGTAGCACTGTAGGTATAGCAGCTCAGCATAGCCTCAAAATAGCCTCCAGAAAACATTAATGAAACTCCCTACATGTCAAAACACGTGATTCCAAGAAGCTAAGAAAACCTGTTTTCATTGATGAAAACGTAAATCTTAATACATATTATTTAACTATTAAGCATCACAAAGATAACAACTTCCTTTTCTTCTAACAGGTTTTCTCATACTGCCTAGAGGTTATAGTCATACAGTATTTAAAAAGAAAGGTATAATAAATAATCACTGCGAGTACAATAAGGCTTTACTGCTTGGACCCCTTCCCCAAAAAAACACTGTGAGAAAGAGCAGTGCTCTTGAATTTAAAGGCATAATTATACATTCATAAATGTATAATGAATAAATAGTTTAATAAAATGTTTTATCCATATATGTGATAGACTAATGCAAACTGTCCCTTCATGCACTGAACACCTTATATGACCATAATAAGAATTGACTATCTATTATATCTGGATTCACTTACCACTCTGCTCAACATCAAAGGTTGCAACAGTGCCCAGAGGGATGTACTTAAGTGTCATTTTATTGAAGTACAAGGATTTTCTGACACACTCAAGTATAATCAACAGGAAGCTTAGTTCCTGTGTGTTATGTTTCATTTTAATTGGTCACAGCAGTCCAATTTCACAATGCACAATGCTAAATAGGATTAAAAATGCAAAAAAAGATGAAAAAAATAAGTCCAAACTGCTGTAATGTCCTGCCTGGTCGACCCCTCAAATTTCCTGAAGACAGCCGCATGTCTAAAGCTCTCTCCACCCTGGTCCTTTTCTGCGACATTCACTGTCTTTGTTTTTACTCCCTGTACACACACTTCAATCACCTGTATCCTCATCGCACCCTAAGTGTCATGAAGAGCCATCTCTATGCCAAATACCCCTTTTTGTACCAGAATCATTAAACAATGTTCATAATTATATATAATCTACCTTGAGTCATTTGCAGTTTCAAGAAAACATACGTCAAACCTTTTCTGTCTTTTATCATCAACTACAAAGGCAATTACTCTGAATGCAACCCAGATAACCCTGGTATTTATTCATTCATCATTAATCTTGAATGGACTGATGAAAGAGAGGCTATGTTTGCAGTTTCAATCCATGAGGCTACATGAAAGGCTTTGCATTCTCCCCTGTTTTCAGGTCTTGGCTGAAGCCTCAGTTGTCGCACTACTGAACTGCCAATAGCGGATGACTCATATTTTTCATCCACGTGTTATACTGACTCTTACACTGCGCACAAGTGTCCATACAGTCAAACTTTAATTTTACCCATGAGGCATGCCATACGCAACATTGATTTTACAAGTGCCATAGGTTAAAAAATGTTTGAAATGTTTTTATGTGACAGAAACAAAAAAGTACAATGGAATGAAGGTGATTCTCCTGTCTACAAGACTGCAATGCTGGTCCAGGCAGTATAAGTCAGTCTCCTTCTGTGAAGTTACAAAAGGTTATAAACATTTCTACCAGTTACAGAATATATTGCAGCTTTTTCTTCTGCTTCCTGGCAGGTAAAATTGCAGTCACGTCCTGCATTTTCTTCACGGTGCATTGCGAATGGTTTCTCCACAGTCATTTTCAGACACCCACTTTCCACAGAACACCTTTATGAATGAATAGAGCAAGCCTTGTTTCAAACCTCATTCATCAAGGGCAGCGATGAGTTCACTGTTATACAATATTATAACAGAGGACTCTCCACTGGTTCTGAAATATCCTGAGGTTTAAAGTACTGTATAATCTCACTTTCTTTTGTAGTCACAGGGCTTTGAGTGAGAGAAACAGTACATTATCAGCTTTCTGATGTTATTTACTGGTGTTCACCTGGGGCCACTACAAACAACAAAACATCAGGGGCCTGGTCCACAAAACAGGATTACTGAGCAAACCAAATAGCTACAGAGTACAACCTGAACTACTTCTACTGTCCATGTTCCAGATTTGGACAGGATCTGGGTTTTAGTGCAGTAATCCTGCTTTGTGGAACAGGTCACTGGTGTTTTGCTGCTTGCTATGACCAACAGATTGCATCCATTTGAGTGAAAAGTGTTTATTCTGCAGTTGTTCTGATCCTGTATTAAAGAAAGGGTTCCACACCCTTGTGGAACCCTCTCTAGCTTACATTTTCACACATGCCATACAGGGGTTCATAACACCTAACAAGGGTCCCCCTATGGAGACAAGTCAAATAACCTTCTGAGAGTGTAATGGGGCATATATCAACGACTGAATATATCAACTACACCCCCCCCCCCCCACAAAATATGTGATTGAATTTGATGGAAGAGGTTAGGAGGGGGACATGGAGATTGATGGAATGGCAGATGCTTTACTGAGGAAGAGAGTGCCCTTCAAGGGTACCATTTGTCTGCATTGGTTGCAAAGAAATTGAATGAATCAGAACTCACCCAGGTAGAACAGTGACTAAACCCCATATAACAATGAAGAATGAGGCCAATAATAAACGTTTGCCTGTATGATTTTCTATTATTAGCTCTTTCCCTTTCCGGTTTGACTTTAAAGGATATAAGAATGAGTCATTTGATCAACATCATAAGTTATGTATAATAGTAATAATAATAATAATTATATATATATATTATAGCTCTTTTCAAGGACTCAAAGATGCTTACAATGCATACATAAAAACATAAATACAAATGAACGCAGCGATACATAAAGAGATGCACAGAAGAGCCATGGATGACAGAGGGGGGGAGAGAGTGGTAGGCAGCAGAGGGAGGGGTGAGCTCACAAGGTAGATGTAGAGATTTAATTTAAGGGAGAGGTGAATTGTATGCCTGAGGGAATAGGTAGGTTTTAAGATGGGTTTTGAAGATGGAGAGTGAGGGAGAATCTCAAACAGATTGAGGAAGGGAGTTCTAGAGGCAGGGCGCAGTACGTGAGGCTCGGTCAACAAAACTACATAGGTTGGTTGGAGGGATGTTTAGTAGGCCGGTGGAAAAGGATCTGAGGGTACGGGCGGGGGTATAGGGGAGGAGGTGAGACCGGAGCAAGGCTGTGGAGGACTTGGACTGGGTGTTGGTGAGCAGACGGGCAGCTGAGTTTTGGACCATCTGAAGTTTATGGAGGGAGCGAGAACTGACGCTTGTGAGGAGTTACAGTAGTCGAGGCGGGTGGAGATGAAAGCATGTATATTCAGCAGCAGGAGGGCAGAGACCATGTCTGAGTTTGGCGATATCGAGAAGGTGGAAAAAGGAAATCTTGACTATGGAGCTAACAGGGGCATTGAATGAGAGGGAAGGGTCAGGAATGAGTCCAAGATTACAAACCGTGGGGGTGGGGGAGATAGCTGTATCGTCGATGTTGGGTATGATAGGTCCGGTTTTATTGAGGGTTGATTTGGAGCCAATAAGGATGAGTTCTATTTTGTTGCAGTTCAGTTTGAGAAAGTTATGATTCATCCAGGATTTGGGATTTCTGATATGCAGGTTTCAATGTGGGCCAGGGGTGGATTTCGACTGGATTTTGTGCTGAGGTAAATCTGGGTGTCATCAGTGTAACAGTGGAAGTCCAAGTCATAGTGCTGTATGATATGCCCATGGGGGAGTACGTAGGAGATTAATAGCAGGGGGCCAAGGGCTGAGCCTTGAGGGACCCCCTGTGTAACAGTGGAAGTGGTGTAGGTATGGTCAGAGAGTGTGATGAAGTATTTCGTGTCGAGAGAGCAGAGCCCTTGACACCCAGTCAACGCTGCCTTTGGAGGAGGATGGAGTGGCTCACTGTGTCGAAGGCTGCGCTCAGGTCTAATCGGAGAAGGATGTTCAGGGCCCCCGAGTCCGCAGAAGTAAGTAGATCGTTAATGACTTTGACCAGGGTGGAGAGTGCTGTGGAGAGGGCAGAAAAGGTTGAAATACAGTAGATTATTGGACTGAAGGTGGGAATGAAGTAGAGTAGCGTCGACACGTTCAAGGGCCTTGGAGAGGAAGGGGCGAGTGCAAATGGGGCAGTAATTATTGAGGTTGGTTGGATCTACATGGGTTTTTTTGGGGGGATTTTTTGGAGTAACGGCTGCAGGGAGACAGGCCTTGGATAGTGTAATAGGGGATTGAGGGAGGGTTATTTTGGAAGCAGTCGTAACGTCAGTGATGAGCAAGGGGTCTACAGGGGTGAAAGCTGAGAGGCGGCAAGGGGGGATGGTGGGGGGGGGGGGAGTGAAGGAGCTGGTCATGGTGAGAGCAGTAAGTGAGCTATTGATTTGAGAATTTTTTTTAACGGAGAAAGGACTTGCAGAGAGGTAAGGGGATGCATCTGCTTTGGTTTCTCGGGGTTTAAGCAGTTTGTTTACTGTTGAAGGGTGTGAGAATTCCTGTTGGTGTTATTTATGAGATGGATTTGGCAGGGTGTATGTTATTTAGTTATACATTTATTACATATTAATAATAAGTGTGCCCTCCTGCCAGTTTGAAAGTAATGATTCTATTAGTTTGGACAAATTGCCTATAATAAGTCCTTTGACTGAGTGTAACCTTACTTTCTTCTGATGTGATCAAGAAGAATGAAGGAAAACGAGCAAGGAAAAGAAATGTAAATGTTAAAGAACTGAATGCACCTATTTTTCAATAGTGCTTGTGCTTACATTGTACAGATTCATACAACTCCTTTTGTTAGAAAACCACTTTGATGGCCTTGCCTCAGCACAAAGACTAGTTCCTGGCATTGAGCACATATCTTGAACAGTTTATTAGGTAAAAGCTTGTGCCTCAGTGCAATACTAGCCTTAAAATATACACTCATTGAACACTTTGTTAGGTATTTATTAGACTTATTTTTTAGACTTATTGTTCATCTGCTGCTGTAGCCTATCCACTTAGAGGTTTGATGTGTTGTGTGTTCAGAGATGCTCTTCTGCATACCACTGTTGTAATGTGTGGTTATTTGTGTTACTGTCACCTTCCTCTCAGCTTTGGTCAGTTGGGCCCTTCTCCTCCGACCTCTCTCATTAACAACACGTTTCTGCCCATGGAACTGCTGCTCACTGGATTGTTTAGTTTGTCGTTGTTGTTGTTGTTGTTGTTTTTCACACCATTCTCTGCAAACTCTAGAGACTGTTTTGTGTGAAAATCCCAGGAGATCAGCAGTTTCTGAAATATACAAACCACCCTGTCTGGCATCGACAGTCCACAGTCAAAGTCCCTTAGATCACATTTCTTCTGAAAAACAGCTGAACCTCTGTCTGAATGCTTTTATGCATTTAGTTGCTGCCACATGATTGGCTGATTACATATTTTAATTAACAAGCTGGTGTACAGGTCTATCTCATAAAGAGAATGTCTTAATATTTGATTGTGTTACAATTATCTGACAATGTCTGTATTTAATTAGATGATGGAAAAAGCTTCAGTATTACAATTAAGTATAAGCATTAAGTACGACTATTTTATACATTTTATGGAATATATGTTTTAAGACCTGTTCATGATTTGACTAAATTGAGGAAAAGGTGAATCGTGATTTCAGCATGTTTTTTAATGCAGGGGGGCCACCATTCATAAACTGCTTGTATCTAAAGCTGACTCATGAAACACAGGGCCCGGTTTAGGAAGAAAACAACCCCAGACCCC